>NC_057813.1:321831360-322131360 GCF_018294505.1 Triticum aestivum | reverse complement strand
GGGGGGCGCCCTCCACTCTCGTGGGCCCCTCAAGGCTCCCCCGACCGACTTCTCTTGCATATATAAGCCTACGTACCCTAAAAACATCGATACATAAGATAGATCGGGAGTTCCGCCGCCGCAAGCCTCTCTAGCCACCAAAAACCTCTCGGGAGCCCATTCCGGCACCCTGCCGGAGGGGGAATCCATCACCGGTGGCCATCTTCATCATCCCGACGCTCTCCATGACGAGGAGGGAGTAGTTCACCCTTGGGGCTGAGGGTATGTACCAGTACCTATGTGTTTGATCTCTCTCTCTCGTGTTCTCTCTATGGCACGATCTTGATGTATCGCGAGCTTTGCTATTATAGTTGGATCTTATGATGTTTCTCCCCCCTGTACTATGTTATGATGAATTGAGTGTTCCTCTTGAAGTTATCTTATCGGATTGAGTATTTAATGATTTGAGAACACTTGATGTATGTCTTGCCGTGTTTATCTGTGGTGACAATGGGATGTCACGTGCCACTTGATGTATGTTTTGGTGATCAACTTTTGGGTTCCGCCCATGAACCTATGCATAGGGGTTGGCACACGTTTTGGTCTTGACTCTCCGGTAGAAACTTTGGGGCACTCTTTGAAGTACTTTGTGTTGGTTGAATAGATGAATCTGAGATTGTGTGATGCATATCGTATATTCATACCCACGGATACTTGAGGTGACAACGGAGTATCTAGGTGACATTAGGGTTTTGGTTGATTTGTTTCTTAAGGTGTTATTCTAGTACGAACTCTTGAATAGATCGATCCGAAAGAATAACTTTGAGGTGGTTTCGTACCCTACCATAATCTCTTCGTTCGTTCTCCGCTATTAGTGGATTTGGAGTGACTCTTTATTGCATGTTGAGGGATAGTTATATGATCTAGCTATGTTATTATTGTTGAGAGAACTTGCACTAGTGAACGTATGAACCCTATGCCTTGTTTCCTATCATTGAAATACCGTTTACGCTCATTTTTATCATTAGTTACCTTGCTGTTTTGATATTTTCAGATTACAAATACCTTTATCTACCGTCCATATTGCACTTGTATCACCATCTCTTCGCCGAACTAGTGCACCTATACAATTTACCATTGTATTGGGTGTGTTGGGGACACAAGAGACTCTTTGTTATTTGGTTGCAGGGTTGTTTGAGAGAGACCATCTTCATCCTACGCCTCCCATGGATTGATAAACCTTAGGTCATCCACTTGAGGGAAATTTGCTACTGTCCTACAAACCTGTGCACTTGCAGGCCCAACAACGTCTACAAGAAGAAGGTTGTGTAGTAGACATCAGCCCCTTAGTAGAATCCTCTGCCGCCTCAGCTGTCTCTGCCGCCTCAGTGGACTCCACCAGAGGAGGCCCCTCAGCAGAATCCGCCGCGTTAGCTGACTCCGTTGTCTCAGCACCGGCAGAAGAGATCCGCCGCCGCTCCAGCGGCTATTAGTACAACAACAAAGAAATCCAAAGCAGGTACAAGCTTCAAGAAGGTTCCTGCCAAGAGACCCTACGACATGACTAACGAGGAAACCAATGACATCGTGGCTGCCGACGTGAAACGCCAACTGATAACCCACAAGTATAGGGGATCGTTTGTAGACTTTTTGAATAAATAAGAGTGTCAAACCCAACAAGGAGCTAAAGGTAGAACAAATATTCCCTCAAGTTCTATCGACCATCGATACAACTCTACACACACTTAACGTTTGCTTTACCTAAAACAAGTATGAAACTATTTTGCAAGAAGAACGAGTACTCTGTGAGAATAAAACTATGAATAAATTGCAAGGTAATAAAAGTAGATAGCCTTTTTCAACAAGAAAGTCATTTGTCCCTAGGAAATCGATAACTAGACCGGTAATCATTCTTGCAATTTTATATGAGGGAGAGGCATGAGCTAACATGCTTTATCTACTTGGATCATATGCACTTATGATTGGAACTCTAGCAAGAATTAGCAACAACTAAAGATCATTAAGGTCGTGAAACCCAACCGTAGCATTAAGTATCAAGTCCTCTTTACTCCCATACACCATAACCCACTTATCCGTGTTCAGGCTGATGTATCCCCGGCAACCGACAATAAGCAAACCATGAAAGTATTGCAACACCCTACCGCAGGGCCCCTCCATTTGCGCGACACGGAGGGCACTGTCGGACAGCACCATAAATAAAATATACACTCATACCAACCAAGATCACGGATTAGCCCACATATCAATTTGATCCCAGAAAAGTTTTCCTTTGTGTCAAGCGATAATTCCTAAAGTATTCAAATTGATCCAACGTGTCTCCCATTATCATGTTGAATGGGGTTTTCTCAGGATTATCAAAGTAGTGTTTAATATTTTTCACATAACAATCATCGATGGTTTTAGGAGGTTCCCCATCTCCATGAGTAGCAAGTACAACTATTTTTTTGGTATTTCATGTTCCATATCCATAACTAAAGATAGAGAACAACTTAGAAGAGGAAGTAAAAACTACTTAGTGATAAAACAAACAAGTACACACGAGAACATTCACCCCACGCTATTGCTCCTCGACAACGGCGCTAGAAAAAGGTCTTGATAACCCACAAGTATAGGGGATCATTTGTAGCCTTTTTCGATTAATAAGAGTGTTGAACCCAACGAGGAGCTAAAGGTAGAAAAATATTCCCTCAAGTTCTATCAACCACCATCGATACAACACTACGCACACTTAACGTTTGCTTTACCTAAAACAAGTATGAAACTATTTTGCAAGAATAAAACTACATTACAAGAATACAACTACAAATAAATTGCAAGGTAATAAAAGTAGATAGCTTTTGTCAATAAGAAAGTGATTTGTCCCTAGGCAATCGATAACTAGACCGGTAATCATTCTTGCCATTTTATAAGAGGAAGAGGCATGAGTTGTTGTAGGGTGGAACCCTATGTGGAGATCTTTCACGAGTTGGAGGGGCAATCCCCAAGAACACGAAGAACACAAGAGAGGGAAATCACTAAAATTGACTAGATCCAATCACACATATGCTAGATCCAAGAACACATAAGAGGTCACAATGAATCCAAGGACAACAAAGGAAAGATACAAGGTACTAGTTCATCCCAATCCTATGAGGAGAGAGGTCTTGATGATCCTATGATGGGGATCCTTCCCAAGATGGGGGCTTGATATCCACTAGGGATCTTCTCCTAGGAGGTCTTGATCTCCTAGAGGAGTGGGTACAAGGAGCAAAGCTCACTAATGTCTGTCATATACTTTGCTATCCCTCTAAATGAGCTAGGTGGGGGGTACTTATAGTCTAGGGGTGAAATAAGAGGGGGAGATGGGTA
Source organism: Triticum aestivum (assembly GCF_018294505.1). NCBI lineage: Eukaryota > Viridiplantae > Streptophyta > Magnoliopsida > Poales > Poaceae > Triticum > Triticum aestivum. The sequence goes on along the minus strand of NC_057813.1, from coordinate 322,128,012 downwards.
CAAGGGCAAAAGCCCAAAAGGGCACGCAGGCCCTCGGAGGGGTCCGGGCACTCGGGGGTCCTAGGCCCGGGCACCCGGGGTAGACGCATGGGCTGGGCGGTCGAGGCCGGGCACCTGGGGGTCCAAAGCCCGGGCATCCGAGTGGCGCTGGCGGCTGGCGCGGGAGGGGCCGGGCACCCGAGGCTGGGAAGGGGGCCAGCTGGAGGAGGGGACGGGCACCCGGGGTGGCAGTGGCAGCTCCGAGCGAGAGGCCGGGCACCTGGGGCTAGTTGTCCGGGCACCCGGTGTGCTCAGGGGCGCCACCCGGCCGAAGGCCTGGGCACTCGGGGCATGAAGGGTCGGGCACCCGGGGGGGGGGGGTTCAGCGCCTCCGTGTCTTCGCGCTTCGGTCGCTCTTCCTCCTTCTCCTTCTTCTCGGTTGCTTGTGGCTCCCTCCTAGCTTTTTCATGATCATGTCCTTGGTACCTAAGAATGCACAATGTATCCATTTGAGGCGGAACCCGACTCTCGTGTTAATCCGAATGAAACTCGAAGAGGAAAGGGTTCACCTCGGTCTCGATGGTGCATGCACGTGCTCTTGTCATTGGTCCTCGAGGTGCTTGACGAGTTGAAGGAGAGTCCATGGGGATGACGTAGGGATGCTCCACATCATCTCCCCTCACTTGGGAGAGATCCGTCCACGGATCGTGATCTTCATCACCATGGGAAAGAGAGGGCGTCGCCATGTAGAAGTGGACAACCACCAAGTACTCATCATCGTCAAGCTTGAAATGGGCACTCTCCAATGTCGCACTGTCTCGTGATTCCTTCAAAAGGAGCAAGTAGAACAAACACTTGGAAAAAGAAATGCGGTTAGCATTAGAGCAACACCAAGCATTCAAGAGGTGATTCACCAAACAAGTGTCGTCATCAAGCATAGCTTATGGTGTGACATGGGAGTGTGGCATGGCTTGTAAGCACATAAATTGAGCACCTAGAAAAGCATCATGGAAACAAACAAGTAAATGTGAGGGAGCGATCCAAATATGTGTGGCAAGAGGATAAGCATCTACCTCAAGCTCATAGAAAGCACGCATAAGGCTCTCAATGAACGGTCTATGGTAGGCATAGGAGTCATTCACAACACCAAATAAGAGAAGATGTCTAAACTCATGGGGTAAGTGCAAGACAATCCGATCATAATGTGCACATGGTATAGTGAAAAAAGTGTGGCACTCAACACAATGGAAAGAGAAATTGTTCAACATGTGTGAGGCAATCAAGGCAAGCATGTAGCAATCAATGGGACATGGCATATGTGAAGGAATGACATTGTTGCAACCAAACATGTGATAGGAGCAAGTAATCCAAGAATTGGATGCAACACACAAGTCATATATATCATGATGCATGGAAGTGTGAAAATGGCAAGTCAAAGCAAGATCTCTAACAAGTGTGCAATCAAGTGGCCCATGATGACCAATAAGTCTCATGGTGCAAGCAACACAAGTAGTATAATCCTCAATATCCATGCTCAAGAAAGATGCCACCTTAAAGGCATGTCCTTGTGCATTCTTCCCAATGTCGAAACAGAAGCAAGTGCGATGTAGAAGAATCGTGATCGAAGGTGGTTCACTCTCAAGAGCTCGAATGGTCAACTCACATGAAGTGGAAGTCGAGACAAAATCCAAGTATCCTACACATGCACACAACAAAAGAAAGAACGTATGCACATGGTAGATCAACACATCATCCATCATGATGGTTCTCTTCTCTTGCACATAACCGTCAGAAGCACAAGTGCATGAATAATAAGATGCAATAATGGCTATATTCATGACACTAGGTATATGGTGCAAAGAGCTAAGACAAGAATGCTTCACAAGAAATATGTCAAAAGCTCCAAATATATTCGAGAATGCACTACAAAAAAAATACACTTCCGTGATGATACCTGTTTGTCATAGTAGGTTGCGTTTTTTGTCATGCATGTACATCCATGACGATTTTATGACAGAATCAAGATAGTCACACCTGTGCTGTCGTAGAAGTGTTCCATGACATTACCAAAATTATCATCACGGAAGTGTACACTTCCATGACGATAAATCGCGCGTCACAGAAGTGCTTTCGTCAAGGTTGACCGACCCATGGCATCCACCATAACGGAACGTTGTTAAGCTATCGGGTCGGGTTTTGGATCCTATAACCCATTAACAGCTGCGACCAATGGGGATTTTCCATGTGTAAAATCATCATTGGCTGGAGGAAACACGTGTCGACTCATCGTTGGGAAAGATGTCATCCACTCATTGGACAGAAGGCGCCTATGACACGTCGACACGTGGCACGACCCAACAGAGGCCCATTCCTATGAAAAGGACGGCCCGTTTGACTTGGTCAAAAGGTGGCGGCCCGGCCCATGGAAATCCTGTTAACGACTTGTTCACATATAGCCCATTTACAGCCCGCTAACCCAAGGCCCATTATGCCCTATCCGAATTAGGCCCAGTAGCGTCATCTTGGCCATACAATATGATTCTAGCATGTTTTCACTTCTGGCCCATGTATGGCCCATGACGTCTTTCGGCCCATATGAGGCCCTTTGTAACTCTTGGCTCATTAACGGCCCATGGTGAAACTGGCCCGTAATTAATAGTGTATCACTTTACACCCATTAATGGCCCGTGGTGAAACTGGCCCGCGATGAACAGTGTATCACTTTATACCCATTAATGGCCCATTATTCCGTTGGGCCGTTTCAAGCCCATGTTATCTTTCGGGCTTCTCAGAACCCATATATTCTTGGGCTCATTTCCAACATTCATTTAGTTACGACCCGTTACTGTCATTTTCTCCTTGTGGGCCAAATTCAGCCTGTGGTTACAGTCGGCCCGGTTGTGATCCGTTAATATATTGGGCCATTTTCATAGCGTCATCAAATACGACCTATTAACGATGGCCCGTTATGGTCGGCCCATGAACGGATGATTCCAACTCTAGCCCGTTTACGGCCATAATGCGGTCTGTTTGGCCCATGTTTGGCCAATCGATCATATTGCCCGTATAAGGCCCATTGATGATACGGCCCGTAGAAGGCCCATTGTTTTTACGGCCCGTAGAAGGCCCATTGTTTCTACGGCCCGTAGAAGGCCCATTGTTTCTACGGCCCGTAGAAGGCCCACTATTTCTACGGCCCGTAGGAGGCCCAGTGTCACTACAGTAAATATTAGCCCATGGTATTGTGGCCTAGTTTTAAAAAATAGGTTTTTGCATCCACTAGCAAACCGCGGAAAAAGAACTGCAATGACTACAAGCAAACAAGTAAACAAGAAAACAAGGAAATAAATAAGCAAGCAACTAACGCTAGGCTATCACGGCTACTACACATATTACATCCACTGGGCATCAAAGTTCGCCTCCAGTGCAAATATAGGGAACAAAGCAGCATATCATATACACTGGTTGTCAAAGTTGGCGACCAACGCAAATAAATGCGGCAGCAAAACAAATCCAGAACTAAAACCACTTCAGAAGATCTCAAGAAACAATATCCTGGGTACCCATAATGCTGGCAAGATGCTTAGCAAGCTTATTAACTTTCTCTTGTTTGCCGCTTAAATCCTCCAGCGCTTGCTATTGCACCAGGAAATATGCATCTGAATTCTGCAGGGACTTCCTCAGTCCTTCATCTTCCTGTCGCAGCACATCTGATCGATGTCTTTCAACTTGAAGTTGAGACTCAAGAAGACGAACTGATTCAGGCAGCGAGTTCGAAGAGCTTGTGCTATCAGTAGTGGCCAGTAACTCGAACACTACATCAAGACATGACTTTTGGGTTCTCTCACTATCGTCAAGATAGTTTTTATTAGCTTTCTTGGAGACCAACAGGGATATCTCACTATCTTGAACCATATCAGCATTACTTCCTTTACCATTGCATAACGCGGTATTGTTCTCCAATATTTTGACCGCATTCTAAAAGAGAAACAAGCAGACACATCACAGGTTTACCATGTTGTATATGAAACTCATTTTGGTAAATGAGTTCAGTAGTAAAGTGGACAGGATAACAACATGAAATAAACATATATCTATGTACCATGGTCACTTTATGGTCTATATCATTCTAGTTTTTGTTGCCAAATCAAGTTAGAGACACATATAATATTTGTTCAAGACAAAGCAGAATAGACAGAATATAAGTGTGGGAAACTATAGAGCAATAACAACAATAGTAATGTGCATGACATAAGAACATAACTATTTATTCAATTGAAACTGAAATCAACATAGAGTAGGTTACAACAGCAAACCAGTTAAAGAAAAAGGTTTAAAATATACCTGTTGCGCCATTGGAGTTTCAATTCCATCCTTCAAATTTGAAAATAGTTAGTATGAGTAAATACAGTAATGCAAGAGCAAAGGAGTATGAACCATAGCTACAGAACCTGACCTGAGAACAAATCTTCTTCTCCTTTAAGCGTTGAGTTGGGATTCAGAGTGGTGGTCCTCGTGCTTTGGGCACTGCAGTTCCCTTACTAGCTGCTTGTGTTTGGGTGCTCTGTGGTGGAGACGGTGTTGTGTCAACTGGAACTGGGTTACTATCTGTCGGGGTTGGGGTTAGAAGGGGTGTAGCTGGTTCTCTGTCCAACTGGATAGGGGTACAATCTGCGAGAGTCTGGGTTATGTGTGGTGGATCTGGTCCTTGGGCAAGTACAACCGTGGTTCTATCTGCATCAACTGGTAGCACTATATTTTCTGAAGAGCGTGTTGTTACTCCCTTAGATACTGCCATCACCCTCTCCAAATCAAATGGCTAATAAACAAGAAAAGTAATTGAAAGTATAGGCATTGTATGATAGACAGGTGCAATGGATAGTGGGAAATAAAAGAGGCATGAAATAATTCATATTTATGTTGTCTAACCAAACAGAATAGCATGACACAATTTCACATATATGATGGCTAACTAAATAGGATAGCATGACACAATTTCACATTATGGTGGCTAACTAAAAAAGATGGAAAGACATAGTTCAAAATATGATGACTATGTAAACAGGATGACTTGATATAACTATATAATGTGTTTATTAAATAGGTTGGCATGCCATAATTCACATACATTCACGGATAGAATGCCATAATTCAAAATATGATGACTGTAAACACTAAATAGGATGAGATGATATAACTATATGATGTCTTTATTAAATGGGTTGCCTTGCCATAATTCAGATAGATGATGTGTATGTACTATGTAAACATGATGGCATGATATAATTCAAATATATGATTTATACAATAAGCAAGTAAGCAGATGGCAATCCATATATGATGTAAAAACTAAGCAATGCAAGACAACATGCATGACATGGGTAATATAACCCTGCCAAGTTTTAGCATAGACCTCAGGGGGGAAATAGGACTGGTCATCAGTCTCTGAATCCTCCTATGAGGAGCTCTCTGTAACCAGCAAGATGTCTGCTTCAACAGGTAGCATTGTCTGCTCTGAATACCTTGTGTTCACTCGAGATACTTCCATCACCGCTTCAAATGGCTGATGAACAGGAAGAGTAGTTGAATATTCAAACGTTGTCGACAAATAGAACATGTAATACAAAAAAATTATAGCATGATATAATTCACATACATGATGATTGGCTAAACAACATGGCATTGCAAAATTCACATATATAATGCCTTTGCAACAAGGTAGCATTGTATAATTCACATATATAATGTCTTGCAACAAGATGGCAATGCATAATTCACATATATGGTAATCAGACACTGAACAAGTGGCATTCACACAAAGCATGTCTAAACTAATCAAATGACATAGCAATGTGAGACACAATACGCACGATATGAGCAACATAACCCTGCCAAGTTAGAGCATACACCTTGGGGGGGGGGATAGGACTGGTCATCTGTCTCTGAATCCTCCACTGAGGAGCTATCCGTAACCATCGAGATATGCGCTTCGTCAGATAGCATAGTCTGCTCTGAAGACCTTGTTTTCACTCCAGAATTTGCCATCACTGTGTCAAATGCTGATGCACATAAAGAGAAGTTGAATGTACTAACATTGTTGACAAATGTAATATGTAATGGAAAAAAAGGATGGCCTGATATAATTTACATATAAGATGACTGGCTAAGCAGGATGGCACTGCAAAATTCACATATATGATGCCTGGCTAAACAAGATGGCATTGCATAATTCACATAAACGATGAATATACTAAACAGATGGCATTCGCACAAAGGATGTCTAAACTAAGCAGATGACATATTTGATGTATAAAGTAAGCAATGCAATGCAACATATGCATGATATAACCAACATCAGCATGCCAAGTTAGAGCGAAGACCTCAGGGGGTAAATAGGAGTTGTCTTCTCCTTCTAAATCCCCCTTAGAACAGATATCTTCCTCTCGATTACAATCCGAAATGCATGGAGGGGGGGCTGCCTTTGCGCCTACCATGGAGCGACGTCTGCATGAAATTTTATTGCCACGCAAGCTAATCTCTTTTGCTGTACATGTTTAGTTCCATTGTTTACAATAACTATCATGCATAGGAATAAAACATAGTGAGATTATGTAAGGAGTGCATGCAGAAATCCAAAGCGATGGTAGCAACCTGTGGATAGACCCAAAACCAATAATAGCAGGCAGATAATGGCTTCAGTTAAAAAATACAGATAATGGCTTATTTACTGTTTGTTTCCCACCCAACATGAAACTCATAGTAGACACCGGAGATTAACCAGATAGTAGATAGATACTATTGATTGCGGCCCCGATATGTACCCCACAAGCATTTAAAAACTCAAGTTTGACCATTAGTTTGGAGCTGACTCAGAGTCTAATCGGTGAACAGGACGATAAAGTAGCATGTAATATTAAGTGATGCATAACGTAAGTAGACCCGAAAGAGTGTGACCTCTCTTGCGGACCCGTGTAGTCCTCGAGGTCATCTGCTCGGTTGATGATGGTAATGCAGTTTTCATGGCTGCCGGCGGTGGGGAAGAAGATCTGAGGCGGCGAAAGACAGTCTGGAGGCCGGATCCCTGTTGTGCTGGACCCTTTTGTCGTTGGAGCAGCTGAGCTGGGGTGGACGACGGCGCAGCAGGAGAGGGACAAACCATGCAAGGTTTTCTTTGACAACTATCTGTAAGAGAAGTAATTCTGTAAGGGCTCGTTTGAATTGGAGGATTCCAAAATGCAGGGATAGGAAATAGACAGGAATAGGATAGGAATGCACGTGCAAAATAGAGAATTTAAAAACACAGGATTTCTGCCAATCTGGGTGTTTGATTCACAACAATTGGAAGATCACAGGATGCAAAGAAGCATGGCGAGATTAAGTCAAACCACAAGAAAATGTACGCTTATAATGCTATTATGCTACTATCTCTTAGTCTTGTGCTTCATGAATAGGAATTTGAAAAGGAGGACAAGTGAAAATAAAAATTCCTACGTTTTTTTCTTTCAAGGAGACACTAAAGGAACAAATCCTACAGTTTTCCTTTGCTCCGTTCCTTTGAACCAATTCATGAATAGTAGTACCATAGGAAACTTTCCAATTCCTATGTTTTTCATTCACTTTTCCTTTCAAGCACTGGCGATTCTAGTAGGCAGGCTTGAGCAAGGAAAAGCCTACACTAAAAAAATGTTTTTGTGCTACTTCTAATACTTTGGACCCATGCCACCGCCCTACTAGCTCAACTCCCAGGGCCATCGACAAATGCACAACTCAAACGCGTAGAGATAAATAATGATGGCATTCAAGAGAGTCCATCAAGGAAAGCTAAGTTGCCTAGTACCTCACTGCTTTTCATATAGTAGGATAAAATAATCGTATTTCCCGTTACTATGTGTGCTCAGTGGACAATATATATAACATGTAGAGTAAAAAAGGGATGCAATAGGTGTACAACCTCTTTGGCGAAGCCATGCCGATCTCAGTGTGATTGGGTTGGCCGGTGAGGATGCTCCGGCTGACTTGGCTGTCGGAGGAGGGGAAGAAGATCTTGGGCGTCTGGAGATGGAGCCTGACGTACTGCTCCGCTGTGATGGAGGGTTTCCTCATTGGAGCAGCTCCGGTGAGTTGTACGACGCCGAGGCTGAAGCAGGACAAGAGAGACAATGTTAACCTGAGTGGAATTCTAGTAGCATCTCCAATACATGACATAAAATACATAACCACAAAGTGCTAGATGTAAAATACATCAGCCGCTCATCTCTGAACTTAACTGTCGAAACTGAATTTAACTGTCGAAACTGAACTTAACTGTCGAAACTGAACTTAACTGTCGAAACTGGATTTTGCTATCGAAACTGAACGCACTAGTAAGGTGAGGCTACACGTCGGCCGACTGACTTTTTCATCTCCGGTCAGTCGATTTTGCAGCTGTTGGATACGAAATCAAGGACCTGCAGCTCATCTTCAACCTCCACCCCCCTGAGCCGCCAGCCACCACCTGCCAAACAGCAGCCCACCGCCGCCCGCAGCCAGCGGTGCGCCGCCCCGCCCGCCGCGAAAACACTCCCCACCGCCAGTCCGCCGCCGCCCCGGCCATCCCTCTAGCCCCCCCTGTGCCGAGCTTTTTCTCCGGCGATCCCCATGCCAACGCCCCGCCACCGCCGGCGACCACCACCCCCACCCTGAACCCTAAGATAGATAGTGGGGTACCTCTCCGGCGAGCCCCCCTCCCCGCTATGGCTGGTTCTTCCTTCACCCCGGCGAGGCCCCCCACCCCCTGAAAATTGATTGACCCAAAAGTGGATTCAGTCGACTGAAGTGTAGCTAAATCGAAGCAGCATCGCAAGCAAGAGCAAGTGCGAGAGCAGCAGCACGAGCAAGAGCAATAGCAAGAGCAGACCAGGTAGGGGACCGAGAGCAAGAGCAGAGCAGCAGCGCGAGCGAGAGCTAAAGCAGCAACATCTCCTACTGATGTGGACGTCGCCGCTGAGGGACCGATGCCGTGGAGGAAGTGGCCGGCAACGCCACCGTGGATGGAGTCGCGCCGTGTCGGCTCGGGACCGAGCACAGGCAGCACCATGAGATCGAATCAAGAAGAAAAATGCGGCGATTAGTGTACAACCTCTTTGGTGGCGCCGATTAGGCCGCAGCTTCATCCGAGGAAATGGTGATGATGATGCTCTTCCGTTGGTGCAGGTGAAGACGGTGGTATGGGATGGAGGTGGCACGAAAGACGAGGGGACGTCGGTGCAGCTCCTTGGAGGTGGAGGACGGGGTGGCTGAACCGGCGGGACGACGAGATCGACGATGGATCCTCATCCGGTACGGTGGATGAGGGACGTCGAGGTGTTTTTGTGGACGACGTCGGCGGGGAAGAGGCTCCGGCTGGGTGGCGGACGGAGCAGGGTGTGGGGCTTCATCGCGGGTTTTCGCGGCCTCGGTGTATGAATGGGTGGGTGGATAAGATTGCAGTGGGGAACCATGGCTTAGGGACGCGCTTGTCCAAAATGTGGGGTAAGTTACAAAAGTAGCCCCGCCGATTTGAGGCGGTTCTTTCGGATCAAGGGTACCACAGGAATTTCACGTGTCGGGATTTCACAGGAGGTGGGAGTTTTCGCACGCGTTGTAATTTCGGAATAGCAAGGCGCGGGTTGAGATGGAGGGAGTTGTCGGAGCACGACGAGACAAAGATATATCTTAAATATTTCGGGCTAACAAGGCACGGGTTGAAATTTTCGGACAAGCCTAACGTGTACTATACCAAATCAATGCGCACTACAAATACCATTCAAAACTTTGAATTCATGTTATGTTCAATTAAAATATTTCTCTACGTGTATAATGCATGCAACCTATTACTCAAAATGAACGTTTTAGTGCATTCCAAACGTATATACTACCGCTTCAATATGAACTAAATTTGAATTCGTTTCTCTATTAGAATAAGATCTACAGTAATAATTGTTGTGAAGTCAAAGCATTTGAATTCCTTTCTCTGTTTTAATAAGATGAGGTAATTACACCGGTGGTGCTTGAACTTGTCATGGATGTTCATTTTAGTGCCTAAACTTGAAAAATACATTGATCTGGTTCTAAAACTTGGCTAGCGCGTGCAAATACGGTGCTAAACACCTATGTAGACGTATAATGTGCTGACATGGCACCCTATTTGACTGATGTGGCATGGGGTCCATGTGTAACGATAAAATATGATTATTTGAATGCTATATGTGTATATGACTAGTGGGTCCAGCCTGTCAGTCTAGAAAACAATGGAAACTAAAATTACGCTCATTTAGAATCGAACCTGCGACCTCACTCTTTGATTATTCACACGCCGAATAGCTTTTGGTGCTTAAATAGGCTGCATTCGGTACCTATTTAGTACACGTTAACTTTAAAAAATGTTAAAAGTCTGTAAATTTTAATTCATAAATAGAAGTAGATTCAAATATTTGTGTGTTGTTAATAATTACCTCCTGTTATACAAATATTTGTGTGTCATTAATAATTACCTTATGGTATGCAAATATTCATGTGCACGTATTAAAAAAAAAACAGGCCCATATCATGCTGTGGGTTATAAATATTTTTGGTGCATAAATAATAACCTCAATGTACACAAATAGTTACGTGGACATAGAATAAATATATAGTGGTATGTAATAAAATAACTTACTAAAAATCCTATAATTTTTAGAAATATTCACTTATTATTTGGAGAATATTAGTTTAAATATAAGCCATGAGTGCTTAAAAATGTTTTGTAAGTACAAACTTTTAAAATATACAATAATAGATTATATTTAGGAATGTTTGTTAAATACAGTTTTAAATGTTTAGTGAATACAAACCATACACGAGGCAATTATTAATAACACACAAATATTTGAATGTAAAGTTTATTATTATGACTATCATTTACAGACCTTTACATTTCTTTTTAAAAAATAACATGCACTAAATGGTCACTGGATGCAGCCCATTTAAGCACCACAAGCCTTTTTGTTTATCATTCTCAAAACAGAAAAAACATGTAGTGGCCAAAGTTGTCATTGTAGTATGTTTGGTGCAGTGGTCAACATATGCTCTCTTTAAACTGCAGGTCGTATGCTCGTCTCTGATCCCGCACTATTTTTAGTTTCAATTTTCCTTTTGTTCTAACATACGGGACCACTAGTCATAGAGACATATATATTATTAAAGTAATCTTGCTTCGCCACTACACGTGACCCCATGCCATGTCAGCAAATACGGGACCACATCAGCACACTATACGTCTACATATGAGATTAGCACCGTATTTGCACGAGTCAGCCAAGTTTTGGAACCAGTTCGGCGTATTTTTCAACTTTAGGCACTAAAGTGAACATCCATGGTAAGTTCAGACACCACATGTGTATTTACCTCTAATAAGATCTACAATCATCATTATTGTCAAGTTAAACCATCGTTTGTGTATTATCTTCACAGCACACCACATGATTAGTCTCGAGTTACATATGAACTATATGTACTATATGAACCCGAACTCGATTTTTTGAATCCACTTTATGTTGATTTCAAATCACATTACATTTCTAGCTCTAGCTAGATCTTCATAATCTAAACCATGTCTCATATGTATAATGTGTTTATCACATTATGTATGGTGCCCTGCCCCCTACGCCTACAAGTATTTAGATGTGAGTTGCAAACACCACACATTACCACAAATTCAAATAAAATGTGAGAATGTTTGATATATAGTATTGTTTAGATTGTTCGATATTTAGTTGTAAGCTGCAAACGCCACACATTATCATAAATTCAAATAAAATGTGAGATTGTTTGATGTATAGTATGATTTAGATTGTTCGACATTTAGCTGTGAGTTGCAAACGCCATGCATTATCACATTATGGTATAACATGTGCACAACACGTGTATCACCGCTATATTCATGCATGCATATGTTTAAAACACTATGATCTCCTATTTAAATATATGAATCCGCTTTCATATCAAATTATGATCTTTGTTAGTCTCTTACACCCACACAATCCTCTAACCTTTGTGGCTACCACTAACTTTCTCTCGTGCATGCACACGCCCTCGTCGCCCTCCCCCTCCCTCATCATTCTATCCACTGGGCACATTCATCATTTTTCTTTAGGTCGTTCTCCTAGAGTCTCCACAACTCCTTTCTGACACACACCGATCGATAAACCTCTCCAGCGATGCCTGATTACAACATACACACGCACCTTGAATCTCCTCCTTTATGTGTCCTTGCCTCGTGTCTCTCATACGGTCACACACACGTGTAAACTCTCGCCCCTCTTTTCATCGATCTCACAACCGCACACTCCTCCCCTATCTAGCTAGTAGCTGGGCCTCTCGCACCACCCCCCAGCTCCATTCTCTCTGTCTATCCGTCTCGCTGGGCATTACTTGCCTCTAACAAATGGACGTACACCGACCGATCTCTCGCTATACATATAGCTAGCTAGGTCCTTATAACTCATTTTTACCCACGCGTCGATCGATCTACCTCATTAGTTATGTCTCTCCCTTCCTCTGACAAACAACAATTGATCTAGGTTTGCTTACCAAACACATGGTTCCCCTTCATCATACATGGATGCGTCCCGACAGATCTATCACACACAGGCACACACAAAAACACATCCCCACTCTTATTGATAACATTGCAGTAGTTTGTCTAGTAGGCCTCTCCCACCATCTTCGATAAGCAACTCCATCACCCATCCAGCACTCGACCCCTCTCCCTTCCTCTCTCTCTCACCTCTCTCTCTCTCTCTCTCTGTCCCATCATATTTCCCTTCCTTCAGTTATGTATGGATGTCGATCGATCTCCCTCAAGACATAGCTGGGTCTCTCCTTCTCAACACATATACGAGTCGTTCTATATCTATAGTTAGGACTCTGCCTACCCCTCCCCCCTCCCCCCCACACACCGATACATCGAGAGCTCTAGTCATGTCTCCCTACCACACACAAACTTGATGTGTGCCCTCTGACGTTCCGGTAGGTTAGTCGCCCTATATCTTTGACTTTCACACACACAATTTCGATGGCTCTCTTCATCGATCTCGCACCCACCCACTTGATCCTCTCTTTGACTCTATCGATATCTATGACCCCTCCCTCTCTTCTCGTCCTGACCCTCTATATATGATATGGATAGGCCTCCATTTCACAAACATTGCATGCACAATTTTGTTTGAGATGTCATCGACACATATTCCCACAAATACATTCACGAAATCAACCCCCCACCCCACCCCCACCCCCACCCCAAAACAAAAAACACTCATGCATGCGGTTTGTATCTCTCACACACACCCACATAGGTGGGGTCCATGCACGAAGATAAGAGGTGCGTGCATGGCGCACGTACTCCCGTCTCTTTCCCAACCACACCTGCGCGGGTACATGGTAGAGCTCATTTCTGTACGAAAAAGGCAGCCCACATGGTAATTTGGCACGTGTACTGGTTGTCCACTTGGTGGAGGGAGGATTGTCTACCACGGGTGAACAAACAAATTTTGACTTGATGCGTTATGTTAAAAAAAGAGGCAAACCATGTGGGGCCTACCTTAGAGGCAAGGCTCTATACACTGGAGTACTTTTGATTTGTTCCATCAACTCGCAGAATGAGGAGAAGCTTGCTTAGTACGCCGTCTCCCCTGCCCACGGGCGCGGTGGCTCGCGGGATGAGGTGAAGCTTGCTTAGTACTGTTCGCCTTACGCCCATGCGAGCAGTGGCTCGCAGGACGAGGAGAAAAATTTACTACTCCCTCCATTTACTCCTAGTCCCTACTACCTTGGTTATAGAGCTTATATCATATTGTTTGGAATATATATGTCCTTTAGTAGATTTTAATATGAACTACTAGTACATACTCCAAACACTGATGTATATAGACGTACTTTAGAGTGTAGATTCACTCATTTTGCTCCGTATGTAGCACTCTCCCTCGCCCCTCGACCCTCGCCCACGTGGTGGACGTGCAGCAATTCATTTGGTCTCATATAGCCAGAACGATATATACTGCACTACCATTATTCCTTGACTTCCCGAAGAGGCGAAGAGCCAATCGCAAGGTTAATATTTTGGAGATGCCAAGCACAAGGTTATAGGAGAACGAGTAGTAGGTGCCGCATCATTTATAAATAAAGTTTTTTTTCTTCAGTGGCACGTACGCAATATGATAGGTTCATATGGAGAGAAAAGGAAACCGCTCCTCTATATACATAGTTAGGACGGGCCAGCCTACACGGTTGCTTGCTGGGGTTGCTCTCTTCACACTCTCTCGCACAAAACGACTGTGGCCACATCTCTAACATCCCGGCAGATCATGTCCGCCGGGGGAAGGGGTGGATGCTTAGTGTAGATGCGGTCGCCATCGCCGACGGTGAAAACCCACTGTCGGCACGTCCCGATCAGGGGTCCCGTTGTTCTCTCTCAAAAAGCCGGTGAGGTTGCCTTCGTCCCTTGCTCACTACCGCGACGTGGGCAGTTGCCGCTTCCCGAGGCCCTCCTCAAGGTTGAGCTACGTCCCTCAGGTTCAACTCCCTTTACAGCCGGCTTGCACCACTACTCTAGCTGCCCACATCACTCCATGTGGATATTTCTCTACTTCTTTGCCCCGCACATACCTCTACTGGCTTCTACGTACTGTATTTGTGATGAGTTTATGTCTCATCAACTAGTCCCAGTAATCTTATTCTAATCATGCTTCTTCAATTTCTTTGCCATAGTGATGCTCATCTCGATCTTGGTGAAACTGCACAAAATGATCCGATGGTCAAAAGGTAGCAAATTTCATTTCTTAGGAAGCTCGAACGTTACCCGCAAATTGAAGCATGGTTAGGGTTCACGGTTCAAGGGCTAGGGACTGCATGGATCGTTTTTTTCTTTAGCTGCCTCTATTCCAAAATAAGTGTCAACTTTAGTAGTAGTAAAACTTTGTACTAAAGTTTGCATAAAGTTGAGACACTTATTTTGGAACGGAGGGAGTACATATTTTCTATGATCTGTCAATCATTGAGATGCAATAGCATGCATGTTAGTCTCCTTTGTATTTGATGAAATGTTGCAACGGCAACCTTGGACGCAAGATACATGTAACAGAAGCTGGAAGCTTCATAGCATTGTACAAATTTATCTCGCTGATAAATTACAGTACGTACTATACTAGTACTTCCTCCGTTCCTAAATATTAGTCTTTGTAGGGATTTCACCATGAACCACATGTGGATGTATATAGATGCATTTTAAGTGTAGATTCATTCATTTTGTTCTGTATGTAGTTCACCTAGTGGAATCTCTACAAAGACTTATCTACTAGTAATAGCTAGCCCCCACTACTAGGAATTCTCTATCCTCTCCTTGAGCCACATCATCAAAATTAATGTAGCCGTTAGATGAACTAAATCAGTCCATAATAGCCGTCTGATCTAGACGTTGAGAGGCTCCGCACTAAGCCACATGCAAGCATGCAGAAATACTGTGGCATGCATGTGAGTGGGTTTTAAATCACATCAACATGTCTTCACGCAAGCATGCACCGGTAGCGTGCGTGTAAGTGAGCTCTTAAGTCCCATTAACATGTCAAAAAGAAAAATATAATCCCATTATGCAGTAGGAGTTGGCTGATCTTTTTTCCTTACGTGGGATGATCTAAATGATGATGTGAGTTTTTTTAGTTTGGCTACCACATTTGTCATGCGGTTATAGATTTTTTTAGTTCTATGAAATCGATAATTTTACGTAGAGAGATATACGGCTGTTCTGCGGCAACGCGCGGGGACTCATCTAGTATATTTAGGAACGGAGGGAGTACTATGTAAAGAGTTAGGTGTCGCACGGTGTCCAGAAAATATGGTGATAGTGTGAGGTGGGCCATGTAATCACTGAGCCTGCGTGTTTTCACTGCTCTTGCACTCCTCCGCTGTAAGAATGGAGAAAATTGTAATCTAGTACCTCCTTTCGCCGAAAGCGTGGGACATCCAGCAGTCCTACCACCTTAGTAATAAAGACCAATGAGTCGTCAAATCACATAGACCTAGCAGTAAGTTAGATGGACGAAGCAACCATCACTCTTGCGCAAGTGAGAGGTCGCGTCCGCTCTGCCCGGGCATGAATGCGACACCAATTCTTTGGAGCGGCACTGACCGTTTCGGGCGGGAAGCACGCACGGGTGATGGAGGGGCTTTGGGTGGGCCAGGCTGGTCAGGAGCAGGCGTGGCAGCTGTCCGCCTGTCCCTACCGGACACGCCCGGAAGCAAGAGGATGCACCGACTCTCGCGGCTAAAATCGTGCACTACACACCATCTCTCTATAGGAGTAGGTCGATCTATCGCTCTCCCTAACACACATATGCTGTTAAACACACGCACACACACACACACACACGCACACGCACGCACCTTGGTCCTGCTGCACCTTCTAACGTGACTTATTACACCTAGACGGAGGGAGTAGTAAGTACGAGATACTGTGGCACAGTGACTTAGGTCGAATACAAGTGCCCAAAATTGTGTGCATGTTATAATAAGAATTCACTTAAAATAGTACGTGAGCGAACAGAGGGATCAATTGGATAGTGTTCCCGAGCAGTAGCGAGATGTGTGAGGTAAGATACATCGCTGGCGCTTTTACTTTTTCTTATTAATTTGTTTGTTTCACCCTCTAACTAGTGGGACCAACATACTACGTGGAGAGAGGTAAGGTGACTAAGGCTGCATTATTTCTGCAACACTGTGGATAGTCTTACCACCAAAACCACATGACACGATTATGATTTAAATCCCAATGACTCCCACACACAAAAAAAGCATGGCATGCTTGTCACACGAATGCAGGAATGTATAAAAGGTATTTTCCTCACGTTGAACATAACGGGAGGGTTGTGTAGCTGGTTAGCCTGTTCGCTCATCAAACTTGAGGTCTCGGGTTCGATAACTACACTTGAGCATAATTTGTGCCAGGAGGATTCTTTGACTGGTCAAAATGGATGGATACAGAGCTATACAATCTCGTAGTGACCATATAATCACCTCATCACGTATAAGCTGCAACCTCGGCGCTTGTTTTCTAGGGTTTGCACGCTTCACACTCTCTCTCCAATATATATATACACGCTCGAGCCTCAACGCTTGTAGTTGCTCTCTTCACACTCTCTCACCCTCTCCAGATCTAAACAAGACTTCGTTGGCCTCTCTCTCCCCTCACTACTGCTCAAAGAGCCGGCAGAATCCGTCTGCTAGGAAGGGAAGGAGGCTTAACGCTGTCGCCGTTGGCGAGGGAGGGAATCCACTACCGGTGCAACTGTTCACTTTCACCCAGCGGCGGCGCGGGAGGGCTTCCGACCTTCTTCGCCATCATCCCGTCGCCCACCGAACCACGCCCCAAGAACCTTAAGGTATAATTTACTTATTCCACATGCATTGCTCTAGCTACATGTATACCATGAATCTAGGACGTGGTTCAAAGAGGAAGGGAGTGGGGGAAAGTAGTGGGAAAAGTTGTATAGCATGAATCTAGGACGTGGTTCAAAGAGGAAAGGAAGGGGGAAAGTTGTATAGCATGAATCTAGGATGTGGTTCAAAGAGCAAAGGAATGGGGGAATGTTGTATCTCATAAATCTAGGACGTAGTTCAAAGAGGGAAGGAAGGGGTGAAAGTACTAGTACAGACTGGCTATCTAGCACCTACATTGGTCGAAAAGGGAAAACAATGACAAACACAGTACACACATCTGTAAATAACTGATCTTTTGTTTTGGGGGACAAGGCTGTAGAGTTTGAGCAGGACTAGATTTGCTGCGCTCACATAGGGAAAGGTATCTAAAGATAACAAAACTGGGACCAACACAAATATGCTCCTTGGTTGTTTGTTCTTTGTTGCAACAGACTGTGCATGACCACAGTACATCAGTAGATGCACATGGTGCTGGTGCATCCACTGCCCCGTGCAACTCTTTAGCTGTTGTTAATCTAAGGCCCTGTTTGGTTAAAAACTCCCTAGTCCCTACCTGCTTGATTCCAGGGACTAAACATGGACTAGAGGTTATTAAATGACATGCTAAAAGACCATGTTACCCCTAGTAATGAACTAATAGAGACAAGGTGCGATGCATGGCAGGGACAACTATTGGAAAAAGTCCCAAAAAGACTCCCTCGGGGTCTTCTTTCTTTAGTCCCAAATGCCCACTTTTAGTCCCTAAAAGTCCCTCCTGTTTGGTTTAGATGGGACTGACACGGAGTTTTTTTAGTCCCTACACCAAAATGTCCCTGTAAACAAACACCCTCTAATAATGCCGCTGGAAAATTGATGCAATGCCACAGTTAAAAGCAAATTACATGTTTAACGAATTTTATTGTTAATATAATCTCTATGTTAATATTAATCAATGCCACCATTTGAGAAATGCTACTGTCTTGCTTTCTTTCCCATTTAGATAAGGTAGATGCTTCTTTTTGTTGGCTTCTGTGTCATCCACCGTTATTGACCACTAGTTGTTTCCTTTGCACCTCTGTGTAAACAGGGTTATCTACTTCACCTCGTTGCCATTGTGACCTTTTGTTGCACTGCACAAAACACTTTTGTTTTAAGAGTGTTTTGTGCAGTTCAACCAAAATGTCACACCGACAACGTTGCTTGATTGCTTGATCTTAGTGGAACTGCAGAAGAGGAGATCTTACTTCCTATCCGTGTTGGCAAATTTGGTTCAGATCTTCTTCTTGTGAGTTGTTTGAATTCCGCATCATGAGAGGTCAGTACTAGCCTTCTTTCACATGATTCTGCAGTGTGCTTTCATATGTTGTGCTACTTGTATGGTAATGTTGCTTGATTTTAGTGAACTGCACAAATGGAGACAAGACTTCCAATCTGTATGTGCACCGTAATATCCCATTGAGGTAAGATAAGGATATTTCACAACTGTTGGCCTGTATTTTGCCACTTTCATCAGAAAATTAATGTCATTGTTTAGTGCTATACTTGTGCTCCCTAATTGACATGCCAAATCTTACATTGAAGGCGAAGCTTGTCTGTTATTGAACCAAGTGATGAAGGGGAAGAACAAGCGGAAGAAAAACAAAAATCAACTCCCGGTGCTGTAATGAAGCACTGGAACTGTGATGACACAAGTAATGATATAGTTTTGCATCTTAATTTATTGCTATGGCTGGAACGAGCAATTGTTTTGCCACTGATTTGATGCCACTCTTAATGTAATACATAATTATCTCTACTTGCGCAAACAGGGATCTTGTTTGAAGATACCATATATTTTGGTGGAACTGCATAAGAAGATGTTGGAAACATTAAACTAATCGAGGAGTATATAGTAAGCATGGCCACCACAGTAGATAGCAACAGATGGTTCCGGAGAAGTGCTTCATCTGTATGCTCTACACAATAAGCCTCCTGACAAAGGTTGGTACTCGCCCACTGATTTCATCCATATGATTGAGCTTTGTCATCTCTATTGGTGTCATGCTACTGTTTAGATACTGTCATGAAAAAGTGGTATTGTCCTTGAGAAGTGCTTCATCCGTGTTGTTTTAAATATTTCCTTTCCTTTTTTTCGAGCAAACAGGGATGCTAGCATTTAGTTGTCCTCTTGTCTTTGCACAACAGGATCATCTTCCTCTAAAGAAGAATATGGAGTACGTGAAGTGACTAGTTCCGATTATGCCAGGATGAAGAAGCCCTGTCTATCTTCTCATCAGAAGGAGCAGTTGAAGGATGGTTACATTACTCCCCACAAGACCAAACTAACTTCAGCTCAGAAGGACTGACAAATCTCCATTTTTTTGCTGTGATGCGTGAGTACAATGTTGTTCTATGATTCTTTCTGGTGAATTCCATTTTTTCTGAAAGTGTGCTCTACATGGACCATGTAGGTGCCTGTTTAAACTGTCAATTCATAGTACAGTTTGCTTTATACTAATCACTTTTTTTGTATTTGTGCAAACAGGGGTGCTCAGCTTGATTTCAATGGGAACTGCACAAAATGTTCATGAATACATGGAATCATTCTTTTCCACCACAAGAAAGGAGGTGCCGATAAGTTCAAGGCGTTGCAACATATAAGGGCGAAATCATACAAGCTACGTGTGAATTTGGTTGATTTTGGTGGAACTGCACAAAAAGAACAGCTGGTTTATTTAGCACGAGGTGCCATGTCAATGTCCGAACTGATGGCAAACCCTGCCCATTCCACAATCATAGGCATTTGATATTTTGGAATGGGACAACCTTGTCAAATTTTGCTCCTTGATTTTAGTAAGACATGCGTTTGATATTTTCGAATGGGACGCCCTTTGCTGTCAGTAGCTGAGATGCATAATCATCGATTGTTTTGAATGTTCTCTATGAATTGCCAGCCCTTTGTGTTTGATTGCAATGTACAGAAACGCTAAAAAGCTGCTCAAACTCTTTGTACTCCTTCTGATCCTTTTTACTTCGCACATTGTGAAAGTGCGTACTTTTTTCTATAAGATTGGTGAAAGTAGAGATACTTTGACTGTAGACAAAACTTGTATGCAGACTATAAAGGACCGGAGGGAGTACATGTGAAACTGCTGCAAACGAGGTGATCACCCTGGGAATAATGCTAGTACGTATTGCTTTGCATGTTCATCCAATGCCAGTGATACAGGAATTCGAACTAATCAAAATAAATTCATTCATACACGGTCGGATTTCATATAAACATGCCGGATTTCATTACATTTCATACATTCTTCAACTAAAAAGGGGTGCGCTGGAGGTATAACTAATTAACTGAAGCTACCCACCTGTGTCCCGCTGAGCCAAACAGAAGCTTCAGTGACTTAACTGCAGGTGCAGTTGCATAACTGACATGTGGCCTGTTGGGCCCACGTGTCAGTCAGCCAACTGCACCAGCAGTTAAGTAGAAGCAGCGTTCTTCTCCAACACAGCTCTCCGACTCCACGTTGCCGCCAAGAAGCTAACCGACCGTTAATGGTTAACCCGCCTAGCTTGGCTTCAACCGAAGGGTAGCAGCGGTGGCCTTAGTTGGACCCGAGCGGCGGCGACCTACCGTGTTCTACTCTTCCTCGTTTTCTCTGTGGCGCGGCCTCGTCGGCAGCGGGGCGGGGCCTCAACGGAGTCGGCGATGTCCTCTATCTCATTGCCGGCGGGTGGCACCTCGGCGGAGCGGTGGAAATCCTCCCCCTCGTTGCCAGCAGGGTGGGGCCTCGGCTGAGCCGACGATGTCCTTTGCCTCATTGTTGGCGGGACGGAGCCTCGGCGGAGCCGGCAGTGTCCTCTACCTCGTTGTTGGCACCGCGGGGCATCGACGGAGCAGGGCCTCGTCGACGCCAGCGGAGCAAGCACTCGTCGGAGCCGGCATTGTCCTCTACCTCGTCCTCGGTCTCGCCAAACAGCGCCTCGCCTGCTTCATCACCCTCTTTGTAGGCGGCCGCAGCCTCCGCCACCCGCATGCGGTACCGCCAGCGCTCAAGGCGGCCCTTGCGGGCAGAGCGGTACGATTCGAGCAGCGCCTCCTGTACCGCCCGCTCCACGACGATCTGCTCCTCCGCCTGCAGGTGCTCCTAGAGGAGATGGTGGTTGTAGGCGGCGTCGGCCTGCGCCTCCCGGAACTGCTCCTCACGCATCTGCCTCACCGTGTCCATATATTGGGCAAGGGCCTCGCCGATGGTCATGGTGCAATGCACCGGCGAGGATGGCGTGGAGGAGGGGGTAGGCGCCGGATCATCGACTACCATGTTCTCCATTGGGACGTGGTCGTCCCCCGGTTGCCTGCCGGCCAGCCGGTCGGCAGCAATGGCTGCCATCTCCTTGTGGTCCGTCATCCACTCGTCCCGAAGAGCGCTAGAGCGCGAGGAAGCCATTGTGGGAAGTAGTGGTGTGGACAGGAGAAAGGGAACATATGCGGGTGTCTGCGGCTATGGCCGGCGCAGCAGTTTATATAGCAATGGTGGGCGGTGGAGGGACGAACGTGTGGCACCGGAGTAGTCGCCTCGGCAACCGCATATCTATAATGTCGGCGGCAGATGGACAGACGGACGACACTTGTGTCGTTTGAAGGCGGAGCACTCGCCTGCACCAGGAAGAGGGGCTGGCAGCACTGACTGTTTCGGGCGGAAAGCGCGCGCGGGTGAGGAGATGACTTTACTTGGAGAGGATGACAATGGGGACCCACTAGGGCCATAGCCTCACGTACGCAAGTACCTCCTTATTATATATAAAACTATAAAAAATTTGCTTCCTCCTGGTTTCCTGACATCATGGTCCCACACCATTGTCAACCTATGTAGTCAATAAACAAGAGAATTGCACAAGAAGCGGCCGACAGCTGGGACCAAGCAGCTCGAGCAGTATTTGTGTTTTTGAGGTGTGACCACTGTAGAGTTTTTTGATGT
Organism: Triticum aestivum; assembly: GCF_018294505.1. Classification (NCBI taxonomy): domain Eukaryota; kingdom Viridiplantae; phylum Streptophyta; class Magnoliopsida; order Poales; family Poaceae; genus Triticum; species Triticum aestivum. Next base: position 322,105,609 of record NC_057813.1, on the reverse strand, counting down.
TTAGCCCAGATATTAATTTTTCTCCTCTGAACAACAACGAAAACATCGCTGCAGGTATTAACTAGGCGGGCTGTGGCCCGTCTAGCCCAGGCCAAATATCCAGCCCAGATATTAATTTTTTTCAAGCTGAAAATGGCTAGCCTAGCTATACTTTTTTAGGAATACCCAGGCAAGGTCAAGTTGTTATTCTCCGCCCCGCTGGGCTGCAAATCTTTCCTAGGAGGGATGCATTAGGCTTGACAAGAAAATGGGCTTTAAGAAATAATAAATGGGATGTAATTATAAAAACTAGGAAGTAACTATAAAAAATGCACCAAACACGTAATTACTTAATAAAATATTGTTTTTGGATATTGAAAATTTTAATTTCATTAATTGTTGCGAGCACAATGTTTTGTTGGATTTTTACGTAATATAAATTTATATTGAAATTGTATTTAATCTGACTAGAAATTTCAGGATAAAAATATTTCGGATCCCATCAAAATGTGGGAAGTTTTATTGAATTCTATTTTGAACAGTTGGTTGAAATGGGTTGTACTTTTAACAAACTGTAAATGGACTGTAGTAAATTCCATTATAATTCAAAAATGGGTTGCACATTCTTACAAATCTCAAATGGGCTATAAGTCCTCTGACACACACTTGTGGCCTTACTAAGTTGACGCGTCCCTTAAAAAAAGAGAGTTGACGCGTATGCAAGGATTTGTCAACTTATAGTCAACACACGGTTCTAGCAGCAGTGGCTGTTGGATGTCCATCCAACAGATGACGTGCTTCTTCTTCAATCTCAGATATTCTAGCTTCACCCGCCCAAAAAATGATTCCTCCCCCTGACATCTGGGGCGCACCGTTTCGGAAGCTGACCTATGGACCTACTAAGTTGACGTACCAAGGGCTTTGTCAACTTAGTCAATATAAACGATTCTAGCTGTAGTGACCGTACGATGTCCATCCAACGGCCGTTATGCTTCTTCAACCTCTGCTATTCTTGCTCCAGCCGCCCAAAGCAGCACCGGTCGTGCCGCCTGCTCCCGTGGCGTGCTGTGCTACCGCGGAGGTCTCACCGCTCCCTACTACTCCCATCGTTGGCCAGGCCATCCCTCCACTGACCCACACCCCCTGTTATTCTGCGGCGACGGCAGCCTCACACCGCAGCCGAACCAGTGAACCCTCGTACTCCCCTCCACGTGGGCATCCACTGCCGCGTCTTCCCCGGCTCCGTGTCGTCCCCTTCCTAGGCCTCGCCGTCGTCCACCGCGGTGGTGCTCTCGGTGCGGCATGGTCAACATGGTCAAGGAACGACTTCTATCCGACGTGGACTATACGTGGAGAGGCTGACAGCTGGGTCCACCACCGCAGCAAGGAAGTGCCTCCTTATTACGCGTAAAATAATGATTCCTCCACCTGACAGCTAGGACCCACTGGACGGGCCACTGTATTTTGCAAAAAAACGTTTCCCCCTGGCTACTGGGACCCACCAGCTACATCTTCGCACGCAAGGAAGTGCGTCCGGGCAAAAAAAAACGATTCGCCCCCCTGACTGCTGGGACCCACTAGCTACATCTTCACGCGCAAGGAAGTGCCTGACAGTCGGGACCCACTTGGTCGAAGTGTATGTAGCATTGTCATTCATGTCGCGAATGTGTACGTACATACTGGTCGATGTAGAGACACGCACGTGTCGTAGTAGAGGCGCGCACGTGTCATAGTAGAGGTGCCCACGTAGCATGTACATGTATGTACAACGGCCAGTGTGCAAGAAAGAAAATATGGCCACGTATGTGTACATACGGGCGGGGTCTCGAACACCTACTCGCGCATACGTACGGCCAGGGCTCGTGTACATGGCTGGGTCGGAACAGAGAAATAGCACCGTCGTCGTGTTCATGGGGAGCCAACCGGCTAGGTCGGAACGGAATGCATCGTCGTGTTCATCGGGAGGGCTTGGACGGAACAGGCGATGGAAACTAGGCCTAGCGTACCGTAGAATGGAGGAAACGGCCTTGTGTTCAACCGGCCACGTTCGAAACGGGATCCTGTTCGTCGGGAGGGGTCTGGCGTACCGCAAAATGGAGGAAACAAACTTCCTACGGTCAAAACATGGGTCCTGTTGATCGGAGGGGTGTGGCGTACCGCAAAACGGACGAAACGGACTTGTGTTTGAGCGCTACGGTCGAAATGTGGGTCCTGTTCATCGGGAGGGGTGTGGAGTACCACAAAACGGGACTCCACGGGATACTGTTCATCTCCACCATCGACCTCCTCCAGCCTCCACTGGCTACTGTTCATCCACCGTCGACCTCCTCCAGCCTCCACGGGCTCCTGTTCATCCAGCCTCCACCGTGTGCTACTCCACCGACTACTGTTCAACCACCCCTCTCCACGGGCTCCTGTTGAACCACCCCTCCATGGGCTACTGTTCATCCACCCCTCCACCATCTACTATTCATCCATCCGTCCACGGGGTCGTCCTGTTCATCCAGCCCTCCATGGGGTCCTGTTCATCCAGCCCCAACCGGCTCGATCGACAGGGGTCATGTTCATCCAAAGTCAATGCCACGGGGTCCTGTTCATCCACCCCCACCGCTCACTGTTCATCCAAACCCCCCTGCAACACTCATTGTTCATCCATAGGCAGCATCGACAGCAGTAGCGAAGGAATCGCTCGATCAGGTTCAGTTAACAGCCATCGATCGATCGCTCGGGTTCAGTAACGCGTAGCCTGCAGTGCAATCGCTCGGGTTAAGTTAGAGCCCAATGCCTCGCTCGGGTTCAGTTAGAGCCAATGCCTCGCACACACGCGCGTACGTGTACGAGAGAAAGGCGCATCGCTTGGTCCCTGACCTCCCACCGTAACCGGGAACTCGCCGAAATTTTCCTCGCCCTCGCTTCTACCATGGTTTTTTCCGTCATGGACAGCCCAAATAATGTCATGCAGCTGCGTCTCTGGCCCGCCCAGGACGAAAAGCCCATTTTCTGTCATGATTTTTTGTCATAGAAGTAGGATCCCACAACATCTATGATGATACCGGGTTTTGTCACAATTATCGTCATAGAAGTGTCATAAGTATAACATATTTTTTTTCATTCGGCCCAAAATGTCAAGGATGTGTCTTTTTTTTGTAGTGATTCTACGGTGGCAATCTCATTATCAAGACTAAAAGCATTGTTGCACTCAATACATGGAAAATCATTTAGCATGATAGAGGCAACACATGGAGATATATGACAAGAAGCAATAACAATCTTGTGCAAAGCATGTAGATGGTAGTCATCAACCACATGAAGTGAGCAAGTATGAATCATGGGTGATGCAACAAGGCAAGCGATCATAGTAATCAAGTCATGCAAGCTAGTAGTGCAAAGATGCAACATACTAGAAGAAATCATGGCAATCATGTCATGTGAGCAAATAATAGGCATAGGCAATGCACATGACATTTCGCAAGCACGAGCACAAAGCAATACCATAGTATTATCGTAGGAATGGAGCACATAGCAAACATGGCAATAACAAGCAATATCTCCACAAAGCTTGCAAATACACATACAAGTAGTAGAGTCAATCATCATGTGTAATGCAAAGCATGGGTCACAAATTCATGGCAAAGGCATAGGAATGAGCATATCATGCAAAGTGAACCTGGCAAGATGGGCATATAATATGTAATGGACGATATCCCATAACCATGTGAGAGCCATGCAGAAGAGATCCGCGAAGTCTTTGCGCGCAAGGGAACGGTGGTAAGGACAATCCACGGGATCCCAAATCATCATTGCTCTCTAGAGCTTGTTTTGTCAACTTGTGGGATTGCGAGGTTGACAAGGATTCATGTGTACCTACACAAAAGAGACACAACCCAAAGAAATTGTGTTCGTGGTAAATGTACACATCATCCATCGTGATGTGTATGTGCATGTGTGAGTTAGCACAAGATAAGCATCGCTCAAAGAAATTTGATGCATGGTATAAGAACATGTCATCCATCATGAAACAATAGTTGTTATGTATGACATGATGGGGACACAAATTGAGAATGCAAGTATATGGCACATCACTAGCATGTTTATTCATGGGGAGCATATGGTGCACACAAGTAGTGGGATCATGCAATGGATAGGATGAATCAAAATCTCCTAAAATGTATGCGCAAACTATGGAGGTGTTCTCATGAGCAATAGTGGAAACATCATATGGAGAATATGAGCAACATACAAAACAATGCATATCCGAAGCTAGGTGTTCATGGCATGGCATATGAGATTAATGATGCAAAGGGAGCATATCAATATCGTCACAAGAAAAACAAATGCCAATAACCATGGGCTTGTCATTTATGCCATATGTGCAAATTGGGTTTATGTTGATGGCATATGCATAGTCACTATGAAGAGATTGCAAATATGACATATTGTTGATCTCATGCATAGCATATGACAAGTCAAGCGGATTGTCAAACATGATGTGACCAAGAGAATTATCACAAGGAATCCTATGTAACATGGCATCACAACTAATAGACTCCACATGGAAATCATCAACCTCATCATAAATGGTTAAATCATCGCATGGGGAAGTCGAACTAGAATGAAGCATGTCAATAGGTGGATCAACATCATGCAAGCAATCAATACCAAGGATGTCCACTAGTGGGACTAGAACATCACCTTCACCTATGTTACCTTGTTCATTCCACTCAAGTGGTGGAGGTGAGGTGGCAAAGACCAAATGGTGGTCATCATCTTCATCTTGATGGAACCATGTGGGTGGTGCATCATATTCCACCATGGCCATCATCTTGTCCATAGGAAGGATGAATTCGTCACGGATCGGCGCGTCATCATATATGGGACCTAGCACCAAAGGAGAAGACACAATAGAGGTAGAGGTTAAGTCATTAGAAATCATAGTGGCCTCACATGCCCTATCAACTACCTCACTCTCTCTATGTGGTGGTGGCTCACTCACTCCCTCAAGGTAGGTGCACTCAATGTCACATATGGTGGAGTCACTCAAATCACTCAAGTAGTGGTGGTGGTGGCTCTCCTCACATGGAAATTGTGGCAACTCATCATATATGGGGCTAGTGGTGAAGTCACTCTCACTCTCAATATGGTGGCACAAGTCACTCAAGTCATCAGACGTCGCCGTGGTCGAAGGGAAGATCCCATGCTGAACCATCTCGTCGTTGTCACCGTGGATGAAGGTCGAAGATGGCACATCATCGCTCCCCTCCATGACCGAAGGGAAAATCCCATGCTCGATCATCTCGTCACCGTCGCAGTGGATGGCCTTGAGAACACTTGGTGAATATGACGAAGTGGTGGTAGTAGTCGTAGCTCCGTCTTGTTGGTACTCGTCTCGCGCTCTTCTCTTGTGCTCATGAAAGTTTTCTTGATGGTGTCGTCAAGGGGGATTCGATCACGGAGGGCTTCTACATCAGCACGATTGCCCTTCCGATGAAGCGTGAGTAGTTGACCATAGACTTACGGGTCCATAGCTAGTAGCTAGATTGCTTCTTCTCTATCTTTGATTCTAAATACCATGTTCTCCTCGATGTTCTTGGAGATCTATTCGATGTAATATTTATTTGCGGTGTGTTTGCTGAGATCCGATGAATTGTGGATTAATGATCAGATTATCTATGAATATTATTTGAGTCTTCTCTGAATTCTTATATGCATGATTTGATATCTTTGCAAGTCTCTTCGAATTATCGGTTTAGTTTGGCCTACTAGATAGGTTTTTCTTGCAATGGGAGAAGTGCTTAGCTTTGGGTTCAATCTTGCGGTGTCCTTTCCCAGTGACAGTAGGGGCAGCAAGGCACGTATTGTATTGTTGCCATCGAGGATAAAAAGATGGGGTTTTCATCATATTGCTTGAGTTAATTCCTCTACATCATTTCATCTTACTTAATGCGTTACTCTGTTCTTTATTAACTTAATACTCTAGATGCAGGCATGAGTCGGTCGATGTGTGGAGTAGTAGTATTTGATGCAGAATCGTTCCAGTCTACTTGACATAGACATGATGCCTATGTTCATGATCAGTGCCTTAGATATCGTCATAATTATGTGCTCTTCTATCAATTGCTCCGCAGTAATTTGTTCACCCACCGTATTATTTGCTATCTAGAGAGAAGCCACTAGGGTCTCTTTTCCATCATATTAAGTCTATTTCCATCATACTAGTTTCCGATCTACTATTTTGCAATATTTTGCTTTCCGATCTATATAACAAAAATACCAAAAATATTTACTTTACAATTTATCTATCTCTATCAAATCTCACTTTTGCAAGTAACCGTGAAGGGATTGATAACCCCTTTATCACGTTGTGTGCAAGTTTGTTGATTGTTTGTGCAGGTATTTGGTGACTTGTGCGTTATCTCCTACTGGATTGATACCTTGGTTCTCAAGCTGAGGGAATACTTACTCTACTTTGCTGCATCAGCCATTCCTCTTCAAGGGAAAAAGCAACGCAAGCTCAAGAAGTAGTAGTAACTTAGCCTCGAAGGCCACCATATAGGTGTGAATAATGCCACCTAGTCTGACAACTTTATTGAAGCGGCGTATCCCATGACAGGTCAGGCAGTTACTGCCTACCGCAAATCGTGGCTCGAGGGAGCCTTTTTACTGGCGCGTCCCATCGAGGTGGAGATCGTGCCCGTTTTCTCAGGGATATCATCAAGATTTTGTTTCTCACTATCCACATAATGGCATCTTTAGCGGGGAGTGTCATTTTTATCTATGCATCAAGTGGGACTCTTGGCATCTCAGCAACTTATAAGAGTAAAAAGAGAATAGTGCAAGCAATCACGCTCTCATTTACCCTGCCTACTGCTTCATTGAGCTCGAGGGACGATATCCAATCTCGCCCTCTTCTTCCTTAGCGAATCCAAGCCCCCCATCTAACCATTGCCGATACCCTCAAAGGCCATTGGGGTGGTTCCACCGTGACAGGCGACACCATCTGGGAGCTGCATGGAGCGGGATACCTCTCCGCCAACATCACTGCCCGCGCTCCCGACGCTGACCAGCAAGTGCCCACTCCCAACCTAAGGGAGCAGATAGTCTTTATTCCCCATGTCATCTAAGGCCCGGGGTTCCCCCTGCACCCTTTCATGCATGGGATGATGTTCTACTACGGGCTCAACTTCCACCACATGGCCCAGAAATCCATTCTCCAGTCCGCCTTCTTCATCACGGTCTGCAAGGCCTTCCTCCACATTGAGCCGCACTTCGGTGTCAAGTTGAAGTCCAGCAGCTCTGATTTGGCAGAGTGCGGAGGGGCCATGGTCAGCAAGAACCATAATATCAACTGCCCAATGATATGAGGCATTTGTTGATATGTCTCCAATGTATATATAATTATTGATTGTTCCATGCTATTATATTATATGTCTTGGATGCTTTATATGCATTAATATGATATTTTATATTATTTTTGGGACTAACCTATTAACCTAGAGCCAAGTGCCAGTTTCTATTTTTCCCTTATTTTTGACTTTTACAAAAAAAGGAATATCAAACAGAGTCCAAACGGAATAAAACTTTACGATGATTTTTCTTGGACCAGAATATACCCCGAACACTTGGAAAGAGGGCCAGAAGAGTCCAGAGGATGCCACAAACCCTCAGGGCGCACCCTGGGCGGCGCCGCTGGCTAGTGGGCCCCTCGGGAGTCCTCTAACCCTAATTCCATCTCTAGTGAATCTCAAATATTCCCAAAACATCAGAAGCGTCCACCAAAATACTTTTCCACCGCCGCAAGCCTCTGTTCCCTTGAGATCCCATCTTGGCGCCTTTTCCGGCACTCTGCCGGAGGGGCATTCAATCATGGAGGGCCTCTACATCAACCTTGCCGCTCTTCCGATGAAGCGTGAGTAGTTTACCACAGACCTAAGGGTCCATAGCTAGTAGCTAGATGGCTTCTTCTCTCTCTTTGATCTTCAATACAATGTTCTGCTCGATGTTTTTGGAGTTCTATCCAATGTAATCTTCTTTTGTGACGTGTTTGTTGAGATCCAATGAATTGTGGATTTATGATCAGATTATCTATGAATATTTTGAGTCTTCTTTGGACTCTTTTATGCATGATTAAGATATCTTTGTATTTCTCGTCGAACTACCAGTTTGGTTTGTCCAACAAGAATGGTTTTTCTTGCAATGGGACAGGTGCTTAGTTTTGGGTTCAATCTTGCGGTGTCTCACCCAGTGACATAGTAGGGGTAGCGAGGCACATATTGAATCGTTTCCATCAAGGATAAAAAGATGGGGTTTATATCGTATTGCTTGAGTTTATCCATCAACATCATGTCATCTTACTTCAAACGTTACTCTATTCTTATTAACTTAATACTCTTGATGCATGTTGGAGAGCGGTCAATGTGTGGAGTAATAGTAGTAGGTGCATGCAGGAGTTGGTCTACTTGTCACTGACGTGATGCCTATATTCATGATCATTGCCTTAGATATCGTCATAACTTTGTGCTTTTCTATCAATTTCTCAACAGTAATTTGTCTACCCATTGTATGTTTTATTTCAAGAGAGAAGCCTCTAGTGAAACCTATGGCCCCTGGGTCTATTTTCCGTCATATATTTTCAGATCAATAAACCCAAAAAAACCCAAAATAGCTTGTTGCAATTTATTTATATTTACTTTAGTTTGCTCTTTTATTTATATTTTATACCTATCTATATTAGATCTCACTCTTGTACATGACCGAGAATATATTGGCAACCCCTTTTTCGCGTTGTGTGCAAGTGTTTGTTAGTGTGTCCAGGTGCATATATTGGAGACTTGCTTGTGCCTCCTACTGGATTGATACATTGGTTCTTAACTAAGGGAAATACTTATCTCTACTTTGCTGCATCACCCTTTCCTCTTCAATGAAAAAATCAACGCAAGCTCAAGAAGTAGCAGAAAGAATTTCTAGCAGCGTTGCTAAGGAGGCTCTACATCAAGCCTAGCAAGTACGCATCATAAACTCTCATCTCTTGATTTACATTATTTGCCATTTGCCTCTCATTTTCCTCTCCATAGCTTCTAAAATGTTTTCAGAAAAACACAAAAATATTTGCCTTTTTATTCACCATTCTTTTGTTCGTATTTTTGTTTGCTTTTTGTTTGCTTGTGTGCTAGATCTCTTGTTTTTGTATCATGGCTAGTCCTCCTACCATTGTTAGTACCCCTGAAAGTGAGGTTCTCAATTTTAAGCAAAGAGAGGGAGAAAATATAAAAGATGCTTGGTATAGAATTTGCAATGCTCAAAATACTTGTAAGCAATCTACTACCATTCTCCTTCACAATTTTTATGTGGGTGTTACTACTTGGTATAGATATGTGCAAGACACCGTTACTGGAGGTAACTTCTTGGGTAGCCATACTTTGGATGCTTATAATGCTATGATAGATTTGGTAGGCTCGTCACCACTCATGGTTAATGGAACAGTTTTAACTTTCGAACATGTGATGCAAAGGCTTGATATTATTGAGAGAAAAAAATTCTACCATAGAGCTTATTGAAAATTTGGATAACAAGATACATAATCACATTACTCAAATTGGATCGAAGGTAGAATCACTTTAAAGAATCTAAAGGAAAAGGAACCTATAGTTAATGAGAAAATAGATCAAGGTTCTACTAGAATTGATAAGTTAGAAGATATTATTACCAACTTGGGTTCCACTTCTGCCTCCGTTAAAACCACTCCAAATTTTCCTCCTACTAAAGATACCAAGTTTATTTATGTTCCTAGAAATAAGGGTGAATCATCTTGTAAAGGAAATGAAGATCTTAAGATGATAAGTGTTCACCATAGCTTTATCAATATCATTAAAGAACCAATTGCTACAAGTGAATTTCTTGATTTCCTACCTAGGAGTGTGATTATCTATAAACCCAAAGAATTTCCTAGGGGTCATAAATGTGCAATTGAAGAATTGCATAGCAAAGATGAAAATACCTAGATCTTTGTTTTATGCCTAGTTAGGGGCATTAAACGATAGCGCATATTGGGAGGCAACCCAATTTTATTTTTATGTTTATTGGTTTTGGTTTTGTTTTTCAATAAATACACATTATTACCTCTTTAGTAATTGTGTTTTGGTGTTTTAGTTAGTGTTTGAGCCAAGTACCACCTTTGGGATGGTCTATGGTGATAGTTGATTTGATCTTGCTGAAAAACAGAAACTTTTAGCCCAGTCACAGAATTGATCTGAGCTGCTGGAACGTGATAAATTCTTGAATTTTTTACACAAGGTTGATATACAAATTGCCTAAGTTTTCCTAACTTTTCAGGATTTTTGGAGCTATAGAAGTATACAGAGTTTCCGGATTACTACAAACTGTTCTATTTTTGTGTAACACCCTGGTTTTTGGCCCTTTCTTTTTCTTTATGATTTCCTTGGTTTTTGGAGTGGTTCTGTGGCCACGCAACCTAGGAGATCTTCAATTCTTCTCCTCCAAAGTGACTCATCCTGCTCAAATCCTTCCCAAATCAACGTCAGCATAAGAATTTGGTATATGAGAAAAAAACTGTCAGAATTTAGGAAAGGTGAAGCAAACCACCCAGAGCATGGTAAGGAGATCATATGAAATTCCCGAGGGAACCATAAACAAAGAGAAAGTATACACTAGTTGGAAATGGTTTCTTAAGGCATATTCATACTAGTTCCCTGAGCAACCAAATCTTGAGGACCATATTTCTTTAAGGATGGAAGGTTTGTAACACCCTGGTTTTTTGCCCTTTCTTTTTCTTTATGATTTGCTCTGATGTTTTTGGAGTGGTTCTGTGGCCTTGCAACCAGGAAGATCTTCAATTCTTGTCCTCCAAAGTGACTCATCCTTCTCAAATCCTTCCCAAGATCATGTCACTTCATTTCTAGACCAACTACAAAAATTCTTTTTCTTGGAATATTCCTTTTTCTATTAAAGGAATAGTCCTGTTTGCCCTAGGTTGTGAAGCAACCAATATTTCTATCTCCAGAAAATTCCCAGATAATTCTCATAAATTGTTTGGATCATATATGCTCCCAAATATGTCCAAACCTTCATCATCCAGTTCAAAAATAATTCTCCAATATTCATTCTTCATTTCTGTCCAAACTGGCCTTCTGTGAAGGAAGTGCCACCTATCTTTTCTTGATTGCTAGCAAACTTTTTTGGTGATCTTTCCTACCCATATAATTGCCTCATGCCAAAATTCAACTTCAATTTCCTAGTGAATCTTCCTTAGTGTTTTTTCACAGTTTCTGTCAGATGGAAACCTTGTTGAAGGAAGTACCAGCTAGGAGTATCCAAATGAGTTGAAATTTAGCAAGCTCCTTCATGTGGTCATATAATGACCCTCTACCAATTTTCAGCCCCATCCACTCAACTATGTGAGCACACCTTCAAATCTTTGCTTCTGGCAAAAAAAATCAGGTTGTGAAGCAAGTATAGTTTATATTGATTCGTTATGGCTGAATATTTACCACAACATTCTCCTAGCCATAAAACCTCTCTCCACCAAATTTGGGATCAATTCATCAAGACAATATTTTTCTCGAATTTCTCAAGTTTCTGGACAGAGAGGGTATCTGTGAAGGAAGTACCATTTTGGCAAGTTCAAATGGTATGGAATTTTTACAGAATATTCTTATGTCCATATGACCTTGATCTACCAAATTTCAGCTCAAGTGACCACTCCATGTGAGTGCCCCTTCTTAATCTAGTTTCTAGACCAAAATTGCAGTTGCAAAGCAACTATATTAATTTGTGGTCCATTTCTCCAACTGCACAGGATCATACTCCTTCCTAACCTAAACCTCCCAAACGTCACATTTGGCCCTTAGCACTTCCCTGTTGATCACAGTAACCTATCCAAGTTTGCTACATCAAACTTTCATCGAGGCCTCATTTCACTACACAGCCCCTTCTCTAGATATTTCACCTCCCACACTCCCCATGATGCAGGGACAACACGCTAGACATCAACTGACATCCCCTCTTGTCCTCTCCATGCCATGTCTCGTGGTGAGTGCATCACTGGCAACCATGTGCATGCGCTCTAGTTGTTTCGGCTGTGCTCTGTGCCTCTGATCCCGTCGCGTCGCGTCGCTCCAACGGTGTCCGCGTGTCTGGTGGTGCTGACCTGACGCCCTGTCCTATCCCATCGCTCTCAGACCCTATTCCCCCTCATGTAGCTGCCTCGCTGGAGCTAGCCGATGTGCGCCCACGGGCACGCTGTGGCCGACAACCCCTGTTTGTCGCCCTGTCCTGTTTCCCCTCGTGCCTTTGGCCGTGCTAAGCTCCGTGAACCTCCACTGTTCTGCCCCCGTCGCCTACTACCGAGATCACTTGCGTGCCCACACATTCGTGGCACCGGCCACGTGTCTGCAGCAGCAACCAGCGCGACACCCCCTCCCCTCGGCTATATAGGCTGCCCCGAGCTCTCCCGACCCCTCCCCAGCTCACCAGAAGCTCCGCCTCATTCCCCTACCCCTCCTTGGATATCTACCCGATCCCCGGAGCTCCTCCTTGCCTTCCCTGTCCTTCATGGCTGCCGCCTCTGCCCGCTTAAATTCCGGTGACCCCGAGCCCCTCCCTCCTTCTTTCCACCACCACCCTGGAGCCACCCCAGCACCTCTCCTCCTCCTCGGATGGCCTAGCGGCAAGTGCCCACATCTAGCCGAAGTCCCATCCGCCGCGTCCATGACCCCGCTCTGCCCGATGCTCCATGGTGTCTGTATGGTTGATGGACGGGTGCGCCTCGCCGTCCTGAACACTCCGGCTATCCGAGCTCCACCGGAGGTGGCCCGAGTCGCCGGAGCGAGCGCCAACACCAGCGGCCCTCATCTTCTTTGCGTGCAGCGTCGGTGGAAGAAGGAGGAGCGGGAGGAGAGAGAGAGGTGAGGTGGGACCCACATGTAAGCGACACCGGAGTCCGGCCCCGCCTTGCCATGTTGGATAAGTGGAGGTGTATTTGACAGAATATGTGTTCCCCTTCTGAAGACGTACTTTTATTCTGATACATCCTGGAATGTGCTTTCACTTCAGTGAAAGTGTAATTCTAGAAAGTGTGTTTTCTGTTTCTCAGTCAGGGGCTAGTTTGTGAGTATTTTATTTACAGATGGGTCCCTAGCAGAAAAACCCTTGTTTCTTTTCACTCACCACTCCGAATCAGGTGTCCAAAGCCCACATTTTTGTGTCGTCGAGCCCATTCTATTGGTATCATTTTCATGGGATTGTCACATTCTAAAAATGACCATTATGCCCTTGCCCTTATCCGGCCCCCTCCGAGAGAGAAAATTTTTCGGTGATTCTTTCCCTGAGCTTCTCGCACTTCCTGCCGATGAATCCATCCATCCCAAGCAAGCAACACCCTCCATTTTCATGATTCCAATGCAATACCATGGTTTATTTATTTGAGCTTTCTTAGAATGTGCATTTAGCTACATATGATTTGTTCATGGCATTTCTTGGGGGAAATACTTGGTCTTGCTATTGCCATGATTGTGTCTGGATTTCTTGGGATAATGTTTTGCAGATTGAGGAGGAGATGTTGCCATTGGATTATTAGTGGCTATTATTATTATTATTATTATTATTATTATTATTATTATTATTATTATTATTATTATTATTATTATTATTATTATTATTATTATTTTCAACATGATAGTATCTGATATTATGCTCTGGAGTAGGGTTTGGATTTGATGTTATCATGTTGATCAATGGTTAATCATCTTGCTCTTACTATTGGACTAGTAGCATCATGATTATTGGATTCATCCTGATCTTAGTTAATATGCTATCCTCGGAGTATTATGATATGACTATATTATGCTTTGGATCATTTGTTGGATATTTCTATGACTTGGATTACAGGTGGATATATGATATTAGAGACATAGTTATCACCATTATACCTTGGGCATAAAGTTTGTCACTTCGTTGGTCGCCACCGAATTGAGATTTTCCAGTGCAACCACATTTTCCTTTATGGGAGGGCCCTAATGCAGTCTATTGTCATGCCTCTCACTGGTTCCTCCAACTAGGGAAGATTATGTGTGCATGCTACCCTGGCCCGGTAGGCGGTGATAACCTTGTGTGCCCGAGTTGTATGGTATCCCATTGTCCCCGTTTGGGACCGTTTTTGTTTTGCCACGACTGTGGCCGTTGGATGTCATGAAGTGGCGTCAGGGCCACCCAGGACTGGGCCCAAAGGGGAGTTGGTCATAGTGGCCGGGAGAGTGTCATGAAGTAGATTGGTTTTGTCGGAACATCGTTGGTCCACCCGAATGGGAGCACGAGGCCATGGGTTATGTGGTGTGGGTACAGTGTGCCAACCTCTACAGAGAGTGTTTAATCTATAGATAGTCGCATCCTCGGTCATGGGCACATTTTGTACTAGCTCAGACCGTTCAATCAACACTCATGATGACGGAATGACTTCTTAGATGACTTATATATTTATGTGAGGAGTAACAGTTTGGCAGGATGCCGATGTTGGGATGATCTCGAGGATGATCATTTAGTTGTGATGTTATCATGTGGTGATCACGAGGTGATCGGGGTGACATATTGCTTGGCCGAATAGCCAAGATTGAGATGGTTCTTGAGATCTGAGATATTGGTTTATCAGTATTCTAGTAGTTCCTTATCATGCTTAGTTATTGCTTCCACATCATAGTAGTTGTTGATCACTTAACCTTCTAATGCTATGTTATTGTCTTGCCTTGATGATTTTGGTTGTTGTGAGCTTGCAAGTACATTCAATGTACTAACCTGGCGTGTCATGCCAGATTGTAGGTGATGTCTTGATTGATTGCTTGTCGAGGTTACTGATCGTGCGAGCTAGATCGTGTCCCAGCCAGAGTCCCTGCAAAGTGGAGTTCACCATCGTCGTCGTTGTTCCGCTGCTAGAAGTTATTCTGCTACCACGAGTTGTTCCGTTGCTAGCATAGAGCTACCTTAACAGGCGTAGTGTCGTCGTGCTGATGTGATCTTTTGTAACATCAGACCCTTGTACCATTATCCTTCGTAATAAGTGCTCATTTGTTCTATGCCAAGCAGTGCCGTATTCCAGAAGACTTGATCTCTGGGCCGGAATACGGGGTGTTCCGATTTCTCTGAGCCAGGGTGCCACATTTTGACGGATTCTGTTTTCTAACTGTTGTTTGCTTAATTTGATGAATCTATGGGTAGTATCGGGGGGTATGTATGGGTAGTATAGAGGGGGTATGAACCATGGGGAATCGGAATATAGTAGATATAACACCAATATAAATTTAGAATGAGTTCACAACAGTACCTAAAGGGGTGATTTATTTTATTATACTAACGGATCTAACGAGTTTTCTGTTGAGTTTTGTGTTGTGAAGTTTTCATGTTTTGGGTAAAGATTTGTTGGTCTACGGAATAAGGAGTGGCAAGAGCCTAAGCTTGGGGATGCCGAAGGCACACCGAGGTAATATTCAAGGACAACCAAACATCTAAGCTTGGGAATGCCCTGGATTGCATCCCCTCTTTTCGTCCTCAGTCCATTGATAAATTTACTTGAGGCTATATTTTTATTCACCACATGATATGTCTTTTGCTTGGAGCGTCTTGTATGATATGAGTCTTTGCTTTTTAGATTTCTGCGATCCTCCTTGATTTACACACCTTTTGAGAGGGACACGCTTTAATCATGAATTTATTAGAGTACTCTATGTGCTTCACTTATATCTTTTGAGCTAGGCAGTTTGCTCAAGTGCTTCACTTATATCTTTTTAGAGCACGACGCTAGCTTTATTTTATAGAAATTGTTGAACTATCATGCTTCACTTATATTATTCTGAGAGTCTTAAACAACATGTTAATTTTCTTTGTTTATGAATTTAGTCCTAATATGATGGACATCCTAGAGGGATATAATAAAAACTTTCATATAAGAGCATTGAATATATGAGAAGTTTGATTCTTTGCATTTGTTTTGAGATATAAAGATGGTGATATTAGAGTCATGCTAGTGAGTAATTGTGGATTGGTAGAAATACTTATGTTAAAGTTTGTGATTCCTGTAGCATGCATGTATGGTGAACCATTATGTGATGAAGTCAGAGCATGATTTATTCTTTGATTGTCTTCCTTATGAGTGGCGGCCGAGGACGAGCGATGGTCTTTTCCTACCAATCTATCCCCCTAGGAGCATGTGTGTAGTATTTTGCTTCGATGGCTAATAATTTTTTCAATAAGTATCTGAGTTCTTTATGACTAATGTTAAGTCCATGGATTATATGCACTCTCACCCTTCCACCATTGCTCTAGTACCGAGTAACTTTTGCCGATGCATTAAACCCACCATATACCTCCCTCAAAACAGACACCATACCTACCTATTATGACATTTCCATAGCCATTCCGAGATATATTGCCATGCAACTTCCACCGTTCCGTTTTATTATGATACATACCATTATTGTCATATTGCTTTGCATGATCATGTAGTTGGCATAGTATTTGTGGCTTGGACACCTTTCATATTTTATACATGTCACTCTTTATCATTGCACATCCTGGTATACCGCCGAAGGCATTCATATAGAGTCGTATTTTGTTCTAGTATCAAGTTGTAAGTAAATAAAAGTATGATGATCATCATTATTAAAGCATTGTTCGATGTGAGGAAAGGATGATGGAAACTATGATCGCCTCACAAGTTGGGATGAGTCTATGAACTTTAAAGATAATAAAATAGGCCAAAGAAGCCCAAATAAAAAATAGGCCAAAGAAGCCCAAACATAAAAATGAGATTAAAAGAGAGAAGGGATAATATTACTATCCTTTTTCCACACTTGTGCTTTGAAATAGCACCATGATCTTCATGATAGAGAGTCTCCTATTTTGTCACTTTCATATACTAGTGGGAATTTTTCATTATAGAACTTGGCTTGTGTATTCCAATGATGGGCTTCCTCAAATTTCCCTAGGTCTTCATGAGCAAGCGAGTTGGATGCACACCCACTTAGTTTCTTTTTGAGCTTTCATACACTTATAGCTTATAGCTCTAGTGCATCTGTTGCATGGCGATCCCTACTCACTTACATCAATATCAATTGATGGGCATTTCCATAGCCCATTAATTTGCCTAGTTGATGTGAGACTTTCTCCTTCCTTTTTGTCTTCTCCACAACCACCATATTCTATTCCACCTAAGTGTTATATCCATGGCTCACGCTCATGTATAGCTTGAAAGTTTGGGAACACTAAAAGTATGAAACAATTGCTTAGCTTGTCATCGGGGTTGTGCATGATGAAATACTTTGTGTGATGAAGATGGAGCATAGACAGACTATATGGTTTTGTAGGGATAACTTTCTTTGGCCAAGTTATTTTGAGAAGACATGATTTCTATATTAGTATGCTTGAAGTATTATTTTTTTATGTCAATATTAAAGTTTTGTTTTGAATCTTATGTATCTCAATATTCTTGCCACAATAACCAAGATTGCATTGATAAATATATTAGGTAGCATTTCACATCAAAATTTCTGTTTTTATCATTTACCTACTCGAGGACGGGCAAGAATTAAGCTTGGGGATGCTTGATACGTCTCGAAAATATTTATAATTTTTTATTGTTCCATTTTATTATACTATCTGTTTTGGATGTTTTATATGCAATACAATAATCTCCTCGATGTTCTTGGGCCATAGCTAGTAGCTAGATGGCTTCTTCTCTCTCTGTGATATTCAATACAATAATCTCCTCGATGTTCTTGGAGTTCTATCCGATGTAATCTTCTTTTGTGGTGCGTTTGTTGAGATCCGATGAATTGTGGATTTATGGTCAGATTATTGATAACCACAAGTATAGGGGATCACAACAGTTTTTGAGGGTAGATTATTCAACCCAAATTTATTGATTCAACACAAGGGGAGCCAAAGAATATTCTGAAGTATTAGCAGTTGAGTTGTCAATTCAACCACACCTGGATAACTTAATATCTGCAGCAAAGTATTTAGTAGCAAAGTAGTATGGAAGTAACGGTAACGGGAGCAAAAGTAACAGTAGCAGTTTTGTAGTAATTGTGACAGTGACAACTGTAAAGTAACTAAGCAAAGATCAATATGTGAAAAGCTTGTAGGAATTGGATCAGTGATGGATAATTATGCTGGATGTGATTCCTCATGCAATAGTTATAACATAGGGTGACACGGAACTAGCTCCAGTTCATCAATGTAATGTAGGTATGTATTCCGAATATTGTCATACGTGCTTATGGAAAAGAACTTGCATGACATCTTTTGTCCTACCCTCCCGTGGCAGCGGGTTCCTATTGGAAACTAAGGGATATTAAGGCCTCCTTTTAATAGAGTACCGGACCAAAGCATTAACACTTAGTGAATACATGAACTCCTCAAACTACGGTCATCACCGGTAAGTATCCCTATTATTGTCACTTCGGTGTTAATGGATCATAACCATAATAGGTGACTATAGACTTGCAAGATAGTATCAAGAACTCACATATATTCATGAAAACATAATAGTTCAGATCTGAAATCATGGCACTCGGGCCCTAGTGACAAGCATTAAGCATAGCAAAGTCATAGCAACATCAATCTTAGAACATAATGGATACTAGGGATCAAACCCTAACAAAACTAACTCGATTACATGGTAAATCTCATCCAACCCATCACCGTCCCGCAAGCCTACGATGGAATTACTCACGCATGGCGGTGAGCATCACGAAATTGGTGATGGAGGTAGGTTGATGATGACGACAACGACGGATTCCCCTCTCCAGAGCCCCGAACGGACTCCCGATCAGCCCTCCCGAGAGAGATTAGGGCTTGGCGGCGGCTCCGTATCATAAAACGCGATGAATCCTTCTCCCTGATTTTTTTCTCCTCGAACATGAATATATAGAGTTGGAGTTGAGTCGGTGGAGCATCAGGGGGGCCACGAGGCAGGGGCACGCCCAAGGGGTTAGGCGCGCCCCCACCCTCATGGACAGGGTGTGGGCCCCCTGGTCTTGATTATTTCGCCAGTATTTTTTATTAATTCCAAAAATATTCTCCGTGAAGTTTCAGGTCATTCCGAGAACTTTTATTTCTGCACAAAATAACACTATGGCAATTCTGCTAAAAAAAGCGTCAGTCCGTGTTAGTTCCATTCAAATCATGCAAGTTAGAGTCCAAAACAAGGGCAAAAGTGTTTTGACAAGTAGATACGATGGAGACGTATCAACTCCCCCAAGCTTAAACCTTTGCTTGTCAAAAAGCAATTCAGTTGACAAACTGAAAGTGATAAAGAAAAACTTCTACAAACTCAGTTTGCTCTTGTTGTTGTAAATATGTAAAGCCAACATTCAAGTTTTCAGCAAAGATTATGAACTAACCATATTCACAATAACACTTAGGTCTCATATTTACTCATAACAATGGCATAGTCAACTAGCGAGCAATAATAATGAATCTCAGATGACTGAAAGTGCGTTATGTCGACTAGAGGGGGGGTGAATAGGCGATTTTTATGAATTCTTCACTGAGGAATTTGCCAGTGAGGAAATTCCTTAGCGAAGAACTATTAGCAGCGGAATAAGTACTCAGAAGTTAGCATAACAGAATACAAGAATGGTCATCATGATGAATTGAAGACTAGCACAGAGTACAGAAAACGTAATCACAGGATAACACAAGATGAAGACAAACAGACTGAAGAAATTGAACTGAGGAAATTGAAAAAGTCTTCAGTCAAAGTCTTCAAACACAGATATGAACAAACACTCATTACGGTAATGAGGAAATGAAAGGGTTGAGGAAATAGAACCTGTAGGTTGGTGAAGACAATGATTTGGTAAACCAGTTCCAACTACTGTCTCAGTTGTACGTCTGGTTGGAGCGGCTGAGTATTTAAACTCGAGGACACGTAGTCCCGGACACCCAGTCTCTCAGCACGCAGCTCAGGACACCCAGTCCTCACCGTATTCTCCTTGAACTAAGGTCACACAGATCCCGTCCAATCACTCGTGGTAAGTCTTCAGGCGACTTCCAAACCTTCACAGACTTGGTCACTCGGCGATCCACAATTACTCTTGGATGCTCTAGACCTTGACGCCTAACCGTCTGGAAGAAGCAGTCTTCAAAGGTAACAAGCGTCGGATCCACGCAGGATCAATTTCTTCAGTGATGCTCAATCACTTTGGGGTTTGTAGGTGTTTGGGTTTGGGATTTTCCTCACTTGATGATTTTCGCTCAAAGTCCTCGGAGGATGGGTTGCTCTCAAATGACAAGTGTCAAGTTCTCTCGGAGCAGCCAACCAACTAGTGGTTGTAGGGGGCGGCTATTTATAGCCTAGGGAGCAGCCCGACATGATAAGACATAAATGCCCCTCAATGATATGACCGTTAGGTGGATAAGATATTTTGGGCCAGCTGGCGCGCAGCACAGCAACGGTCGGAAATTTGACTCTCAAATTCCTCAGGGCTATCATGTTCCTCACTGTGTAGGTAATTCGCACTGGCGAATTCCTAACTCCTCAGTCAGGACAAATTCATCAGTGACCAGAAGAACTTCGTCTCTGTCACTGAAGAAAGTGGCTGAACTGTATGAGATTTCCAAAGGCTTCACTCGATGGGATTGGTAGGTGTAGGATTTTGAGTTGAGCATCACATGGAAATTTTTCCTTAGTATTTCCTCGATCCCCTTTAACAGTACGGTGTTTCCTATGACTCAAGAAAGAGAAAATGAAACTACGAAAACAAAAGTCTTCACGCTTCATGTTCCACAGATGAATACCAAGTCTTCAAGGTCACACCAATTTCTTCACTTTCAAAGTCTTCCGAAAGTCTTCAGAATATCAAAGTCTTCAGTTGAAGAACTTCATTTTTAGGGGTCGACTTTCTCTATAAATATCAAACTCCTCATAGACTTATAGACCTGTGTACACTCACAAACGCATTAGTCCCTTAACCTATAAGTCTTCAATACACCAAAATCACTAAGGGGCACTAGATGCACTTACAATCTCCCCCTTTTTAGTGATTGATGACAACATAGGTTAAGTTTTCAACGGGGATAAACATATGAAGTGTATACACTGATATTGAGGAATTTGATTACAAGATATAGTAGAACTCCCCCTGAAGATGTGCATAGTGAGGAATTTGCTTTTGAGGCAATGCACATTTGAAGAGTTGAATCATGGAGATCTCCCCCTATATCTTGTAATTCATACACGCATTTGATATATAGTATGAATAATTTGAAATGCATGATGAAATATGGTGCCTGATGAGATTCAGCATGCGTGCAATGTCATTAACGAGGAATAAGCATGCAAAGCATAATGCAACAAAAGTATCAGCGCACCATCGGGTTTAAGATTACAACTCGATCGAAATAAAAGTTTCAGAAGAACGAGAGTTGTAACTTAAAAATGCCCTTAATATAGACCCGCTTGAAGACTAACTCAGATTTCTCCCCCTTTGTCATCAAATGACCAAAAGGATTGAAACTGAGGACTAATGCCCCTGAAGAATTTCAAGTCTATGGAGGAGCGCCAGCATTGTCGGGGTTGTTTGTTGTAGCAGGGCCTGCCGTAGTGTCGTCCAAATCTTCATACTCATCAGTGTAACGCGATGAAGAATAAGAGCTGGCCACCAAGGAAGGAACTTTGACCTTCTTGAATTTCTTTGGTGGAGGTGCAGACCAGTCAAATTCTTCCTTGAGACCCCTATTCTTCAGATCAGCAGCGTTGTAGACATGAGAGAGAACAGCCCAGGTACGGTTGAAGGTTTCATGGAGGTAGTATTGGTTTTTCTTCACTGCATTGTGTGTTGAGGTCATGTTGTGAAGAATTGAACCAAACTGACGCTTGACCCATTTATGATTGCGATCAACCTTCTGATGAAAGACTGAGGAGTAACTCACGGTCAGTCATCACCCTGGGTGCTGTGGTTTGAGGATTTTGCTTGGCTGAGGTATTGGCGGCAGAGTCATGTGTGGCAGAATCGTCATTGGTAGAGTAAGATGCAGCCTTGCGAAATTGACCATCCAAAGGACGAATGCCTTCATCGATCATAGCAGCGGCCTTGCCTTTGTCATCAGCTGATGAAACTATCCATTTGAGGACTTCAATGGGAGGCAAGTAGCTACCGTGGTTCAGAGTGTCAGCTTTGTAATTCAGTGAAGATCTTGCCCTGATGAATCTCATAATCCAAGGAGCATAGGCTTTAGCTCGAATGGTGACATAGCAATATTGGCCAGAGTCCTCATGAAGAAATCATGGAAGTTGATGGGAACGCCATGAATGATTTGAAAAGCATATTCTTCATGATGCCAACGACTTCTTCATCATTTGAGTTGTGGCCTTTGATGGGACTCATTGTCTTCGTCAGAATTCGATAGACAGTCCGAGGCACATAGAGTAATTCCTTGACGAGGAATTTGGTTCGTGGGGCCTGCCTTGGCTTCAATGGCTTCATCAGCACTTGCATATAGTGATTTGAAAGTTTTGGTTTGTTGTAGATACAACGAGCATCATCAAGTGGGGGACTGAGTGGTAGAGCACGAAGCAATTCAGTTGCAGGTTCCTTGTAGTGAGTATTTTCAGACATCCAGTCTAATACCCAGGAGTTCACGTCTTCAGCGTCTCCGGTGATGTGCAGAGTTGCATAGAATTGAAGAATGAGTTCTTCATTCCAGTCACAGATATCAATGCAGAAATTTAGAAGTCCTGCATCGTGAAGAACACTGAGGACTGGCTCAAAGTCGGGCAGAGACTCCATGTCCACATGAGGAATATGTGCATGATCGAAGACTTTGTCTTTGTTGAAGAGCACTAAGGAATAGAAATTTGCTTGGCAGGCAGTCCAGAAACGCCTCTTCCTTATGCGAGCAGAATCATATGGATTATAATCAGTGAAGAATACATGCTCGGCAAAGAAATCTTCAGCCTTGAACTTCTGTTTGCTTGAGAACGGATTCTTTTGCTTTGGAAGAGGGGTGTCAGTGAGTTGCATCACCACCTCAGGAATCGCGAGCTCAGGTTCTTCAGGCTGAGGAATTTCTTGTTCCTCAATAGGTGCAGTCTGGGGATCAGCGGCAGCAGGTTCATCAGCATTAGTGGCTGCAATTTCTTCATGCACAGAGAGAGTGGGTTGAGTTTCTTCAGAGCCCATTTGAACTGTTGGTGCAGGGGACTGAGGAATCTGTTGGAGCGGGGTGAAGAGAGTAGTATTGGGATGCTGACTTTCCCAAAAGTCATCATTCATCACAGGTGTGGTGCACCCTATATCCACATCTTCATCTTCAATTTCCTCAACACGAGCCTCTTCAGCTGTGAACTGAGGCATAGGTGAGGAAATGACTGGCGTTGAAGGGATTGCGTCCACTTCAATTTCTTCATCAATCTGCTCTGACGAAGCAGCAGAATGATGTTCTTCATCAGATCTGATGGGGATCTCATAGTCTTCTCCAAAAGGAACAAGGTCCTTTGATGGCATGGAGGAAATCGGAACATCATCAATTGGATTTTCGAGTGAGCTGGTCATTGGCTTCAGTTTCTTTGCAGCCGAAGAGTTTGACACGGCTGATGCCTTCCTTTTCTTCACTGCAGCTCGCTCTGCAGCCTTGTTCTTCTTCACATCAAATGCACATGGAAGAATTGGAGTTGGTGTAGGTGCAGATGGAGCTGAGGAATCTGGTTGATTTTCTTCAGGCGCAACTGATGCAGTTGCCCTGACTTCTTCAGTTTCTTCAGGCGCACCACTAGTGGATGCCCTGGCAATTTCTTCAGCGGCTGGAATAGGATCATCAGCCCTGGAATTGGCATTTTCATCAGCAGCCTGAACTTCATCAGCGGTGCTGGCATGTTCTTCAGTCGGCTGAGCTGAGACTTCAGCCTGAGGAATTTCATGTTGCGTTGGAGCAGCAACATTGGTGAATTTCTTCGTTAGGTTGACGAATCTAACTTTGGCTCCTTGCCAAACAGCATAGTAGGCATCAAAATCCTCGCTGAGGGCTTGAATTTCAGACTGAGCCTGGAGAAGTTCCTTAGGTGTCATTCTGACAACATTTTTCTTCAGGAGCTTCTCCTTTCTGTATTGAGCTTTCTTAATCTCTCTTGCCTTTTCAAACTTCCATTTCTCTTCAGTGATGAAATGGGTCAGCATGTGACTTTGACCAGCGGTCAGATGAAAATCAGGCATGGGGGTGTTTGGATCCTTGTGCCAGAGATCAATATAATCGAGGATTTTTCTCGGATCCAACAGCAGTGGCACAGATGTGCCTTTGGCTCTAGCGGCCTTTACCTGTTTGTCTCTGATGATTTCTGCGAGTTCATCATCAGAAGCTTCATCATCAGAAGGCACATGGAATGCGACCTGTTTCTTCTTTGGACTTGGCCGAGGACCTCGTCCAGCTGTTGCTTTGGTCTTCAGTAGAGTCGGGCCAGATGATGACTTTGGTGCAGCAGAGGAACTTGCTGAAACACCAGAGGCAATCGAGAAACCAGCAGTCCTTTGACATGTAGTCAGATGCATAGGAGCTGAGGACTTTGAAGGAGCAGTAGCAGTGTGAGGAATTTGCCGTGAGGGCGCTGTTGGTGAAGCACTTGGCTTACGAGCAGGCTTCTTTGGCATGGATGTCCGCGGTTTGACTGAGGCCTCAGTAGCAGTAGCAATGGCAGAATCCTCATTGAATTTCTTCACTGCCTCCTTGGCTTGTCTTGCCAATTTGGCTTGGCGCTTAGCCCATTCTTCAGGAAAGTCCTCACCACGTTTGATGCTTGTGGGGTCAGCTACTTGGCCAGGTGCCAATGGAGCCCTTGGGCCTGGAGGATTGAGGGCGAATTTCTTCATGTACTTTGGAGTCACATATCTGTATTCCCTCCATTCCCTTGCCCATCTCCGTTCAATCTTCTGAATGCGCACCTTGCGCTGATTTTTGTTTTCTTTGCCATATTTTGCTTCATTAGGTGTGCAATAGTCAGCATAAATTTCCTCAGGGATTTCAAACGCAATCATAACCTCAGGTTTCTTTCCTCCTTTCTGCGGCTTCTTACCGTCTGCCATATTCTTCAGTTAAGGAATTTGAACAAATGAGTTCTCTGAAGAAGTATGCAGTTTTTCTTCGAGGAACGCTGCAAATGAGTTAAGTTGATGAGAACCTAGTGATTCAGCAACAGACATGAGTACCTGTGAACAGAGTACAGGTGCGAGGAATTTGGAGAGGTCATATGTGTTCTGAGAAGGTTTTTGAAAAGAACAAGTTTTGAGGAATTTCACCAGATGAACCTTGAGGAATTTCACTAAGCGTTCTTGTCTTAGGTTCTAGAGTTGTACAGATCGAAGATCCACACAATTAGGGAATCTTGAAGAAAATGGTTGCTTAGAGAAACAGTTCAAGAACATATGATGTGTGTGGTGTTCGTATGTGTGAAGATTTGAAGAATAAACACCTTTGAAGATTTTCAGGAAAGCTTGAGAATCAAAGCAAGTAATAAAAATAAATTTTAATTACCCGAAATGAAGAACATGACGAACTGAGAAGAACAGACGGAAAGTTCATCAGGTTAGATCTTCCTTGCCCTAACTCGGCGGAGGAAGACAGCTACGGCGGCGGCGGAGTGAAGATTTCCGCGGTCGGCATGAGTTCGACGGTGATGAGGTCGAGGCAGCGAAGCTCTTCCTCACCGGCGACAATGGAGTAGCGGTGGCGCTAGGGTTTGAGGAGCTCGAGCGGGAGAGAGATGGTCGAGCGGAGTAAATGAAGTGAGGAAGGGGAGAGGGGTATTTATAGACACGGTGAATAACTGTTCGCCCGAAGATTTAGGACGAACGTGCCCCTGCCCTTTCTCCTTCACGCGACATGTGTCACCCACGTACTGTGTAGTGGAGATCGTGTACGATCGTGGGTGAATAGAATAATGCATCATGGGATGCGGAACAGTTTGAGCGGCAAAACCGAAAATTTGGATAAGATTTGTTTTAAAGTTTCGTTCGCAATTTCTTCAGCTGCCAAGGACACAGTGAAGACTTTGAACGAGTTTCAAATAGAACGCACATGAAGAATTTGTGAATAGATTGGGTTGAGTATAGCATAGAGGGGAAGGGTCCGATCACATTCACTTAGCAGAAAAAACAACTTGAAGAAATAGCTATAAGTGAATGCTGTAGATGACATAAACTCATATATATATATATATATATATAGCCAATGAAGAAAAACGAAGGAAACAGTGAAGATTTTGCAAAGTTGAAGAATTTGAAAAATTGAAGAATTTCAAAACTGAGGAAAAACTCAAATTGAAGATTTTCCACTTTTTGTGGTGGCGTGACCCACCGTATAAGAATGATGATTTCAGACACCGCGTACAATTGTCATAGGGTTCTGAGAATCAAATTCTTCATTAATTTCTTCACACTTAGAGTGTTATTCTTCATTGATTGAAGAAAAACGTTTCTTCATGTGTTGCACATCTAAGTCATCAATTTTGCATAAGTGTTAGGATGTGTGTCCTTTTCAAAGAACATTCGAAGATTCTAAGATATTTAGTTCACACCACAACTTGCTAAATCTCTTCTCATCCAAGGGCTTAGTGAAGATATCAGCTAACTGTTCTTCAGTCTTCACGTGCTCGATGGAGATGTCCCCCTTCAACACATGATCACGAAGAAAATGATGACGAATCTGAATGTGCTTTGTCTTCGAGTGCTGAACTGGGTTGTGAGCAATCTTGATGGCACTCTCATTGTCGCAGAGGAGAGGCATGTTCTTCACGTTGACGCCATAGTCCTTGAGCATTTGCTTCATCCAAAGCAGTTGAGCACAGCAAGAGCCAGCAGCAATGTATTCAGCTTCCGCAGTAGACAGTGATACGCAGTTCTGTTTCTTCGAGGACCAACAGACCAAAGATCGTCCGAGGAAATGACAAGTGCCAGAAGTTGACTTGCGGTCCACACGATCACCAGCATAGTCAGAGTCAGAATATCCAATGAGATCAAAAACAAAGCCCTTGGGGTACCATAATCCTAGTGTTGGTGTGTGAGCTAGATATCAAAGAATATGCTTCACAGCCTTATGGTGTGATTCCTTCGGTGCAGCTTGAAATCAGGCACACATGCAAACACTAAGCATTATATCTGGCCTAGATGCACATAAGTACAATAAAGAACCAATCATGGAGCGGTATACCTTGTGATCGAAGTCAATACCATTTTCATCAGTGCATAGATGGCCTTTTGTGGGCATAGGAATTTTGACGCCTTTGCAATCTTGCATGCTGAATTTCCTCGGTACATCTTTGAGGTATTTCTCCTGAGATATGAATATGCCATTGCGCTGTTGACGAATTTGAAGACCTAAGAAAAATTTCAACTCTCCCATCATAGACATTTGATATTCTTCACTCATCATATAGGCAAATTCATCACTATAACGTTGGTCAGTACAACCAAAGATAATATCATCAACATATATTTGGCACACAAACAGTTCACCATCATAAGATTTAGTAAAGAGAGTAGGGTCGAGTGAACCGGGTGTGAAGCCATTCTTCACGAAGAATTCCTTTAATGTATCATACCACGCCAGAGGGGCTTGCTTGAGGCCATAGAGGGCCTTATTAAGTTTGAAGACTTTGTCAGGATTCTTTGGATCTTCAAAACCTGGGGGTTGAGCAACATATAGTTCTTCCTCAAGCATACCATTGAGGAATGCACTTTTCACATCCATTTGATATAAGATGATATCATGATGATTAGCATAAGCAAGTAATATGCGAATAGCCTCAAGTCTAGCAACAGGTGCAAAAGTTTCATCGAAATCAATTCCTTCAACCTGTGTGTAGCCTTGAGCTACCAGTCGTGCCTTATTCCTTACCACAAGGCCATTTTCATCTTGCTTGTTGCGGTAGATCCACTTTGTGCCAATGATATTATGCTTGTGAGGATCTGGACGTTTGACCAGTTCCCAGACATTGTTGAGCTCGAACTGATGTAATTCTTCTTGCATAGCCTGAATCCACTCCGGCTCCAAAAATGCTTCATCTACCTTAGTGGGCTCTGTGATAGAGACAAAAGCATAGTCCCACAAAAGTTAGATAAATGTGAAGCTTTTGAGCGTGTGAGAGGACCTAGCGCTTCAATGTCATCGATGATCTTGTCAACTTGTACTTCTTTTGCAACGCGAGGATGAGCTGGTTGATGTCGAGGTATTTGATCATTTTCCTCAACACCATTGTCTTCAGGTGCGTCAGCTCGATGTTCTTCGCGTACTGGAATGAATTCTTCAGCAAATTCTTCAGTAGGAATGACATCTTCAGTTGCCTTGAACTTGATAGAATCCTCAGGTGCTGGTTCATCTAACACAGAAGGTAGGTGCTCTCTTTGCGAGCCATTAGTTTCATCGAACCGCACATCTACAGTTTCAACAATCTTGTGAAGAACAATGTTGAAGACTCTGTAGGTGTGCGAGTCCTTTCTGTAACCAAGCATAAAACCTTCATGTGCTTTCGGTGCGAATTTAGAATTGTGGTGAGGATCTCTAATCCAACATTTAGCACCGAAGACTTTGAAATAACTCACAAGAGTTCATGAGTAATACCAAGTTCATCAAGATAGTCATCAAGACCGAATTCTTGAACTCAGTTCCATTGTCACTTCTGATGTGCTTGATCTTCACACCAAAGTTGGTTGAAGCCCTCGAAGAAAATCGTTTGAAGACTTCCTGCACTTCATGTTTGTAAGTAACAATGTGTACCCATGTATATCGAGAGTAATCATCAACAATGACAAAACCATATAGAGAATCAGCATTAGTGACTGCTGAGTAATGATTAGGTCCGAAGAGGTCCATGTGAAGCAATTCGAATGGATGAGTAGTGGTCATGATAGTCTTCGCTGGATGCTTGCCCTTGGTCATTTTTCCAGCTTCACAGGCTCCGCATAAGTGATCCTTGAGGAATTTGACATTCTCAATGCCAATGACATGCTTCTTCTTCGCAAGCGTGTGCAAATTCCTCATGCCTGCGTGACCAAGTCGTCGATGCCATAGCCAGCCTTCTGAAGCTTTTGCAAGTAGGCACATAGCTGGTTGTGGTCCTGTAGAGAAATCAACAATATACAAATCTCCTCTCCTAAAGCCTTCGAAGACTTTGGAATTGTCAGCTTCCATAATCACAACAAAGGGATACTTTCCAAAGACAACAACCATATCAAGATCACAAAGCATTGAGACTGACATGAGGTTGTATCCTAAGGACTCAACAAGCATGACTTTGTCCATGTGTTTATCCTTAGAGATCGCAACCTTACCAAGACCCAATACCTGACTTTTGCGTTTGTCAGCAAAGATGATATGCTTCAGATGTGACGGTGATAAAGGAGCACCCATCAAAAGATTCTTGTCACCAGTCATGTGATTTGTACATCCACTATCGAGGACCCATTGAGTGGTTTTGGGTTGGTCATCCTGCAGATGAATTAGTGTAACTTACAATCTCATATGCTTCATCAGTGAAGAATATGATATTAAGTTCATCAGATGAATTTCATCAAGCGGTAAACAGATATAGCAGTATGAGGACGTGTGAAATGAAAGTTCATTTCATCATGGTTAGCCTGCGTCCTTTCAGGCACTTTTGTCAGGTCCCCAGCAAATTCTTCAGACGTTAAGGCACGTCTGGAGACCTGACCCTGCAGAAGAGATTAGTTCTTTTTCTTCACCACCCACATCTGAAGGGGTGGCAAAGAGTTCATCACTCTGCGAGCACCATATGAGAATGGTGGCATAGAAGCCAAACCATTTCATTTCACATAAGAGGGGTTAGGGTAAGCATATGAATAAGTAGAGAAATTCTTTGAGGACTTATGAACATAATGATTTGAAGAATAATGTGCATATTCGTAGCCCTTAGCTCTACCCTGCGAAACAGAGTTGTTAGCACGATGATAGTCATATGAGGACTTTGATCCATTTGAGGAATTTGATCCACGTGAGGAATTTGGTCCATATGAGGACTTGGATCCATATGAAGAATTAGGTCCATATGAAGAGTTTGTTCTAGGGTTCCCATTCTTCACAGGTGGTGTCATGAGGACATTCACCTGAAGACTTTCAACATAACTTTTGGGAACCCAGATTTTCTTCATACCGTTTTTGCAGTTAGTCCCAACATATCTAGCAAATACTTCACCATTCTGATTTTTGAACAGTTTATAGTTGGAGTCAAATGACTCATCAGAAGAATGAGGAGATTCACATGTAAAGCCAGATAACATGGATGGATCAACTGGAGGTCCCTTTGCAGCAACCCATGAGGTTTTGGGGTACTGCTCAGGCTTCCAATATGTTCCATCAGCATTAAGTTTCCTCTCAAAGGCAATACCCTCTTTCCTAGGGTTTCTGTTGAGGATCTGCTTTTTGAGCACATCACAGAGAATCTGATGCCCTTTGAGGCTTTTGTACATGCCTGTCGTGTACAGTTCCTTCAGCCCTGCATCGTCAGTGATACTAGCAATGTCCTCAGGTGAGGAATTAGTGATAGTAGAGGCAGGTGAAGAATTTGTAACAGTTGAAGCATTTGAACATTCAGGTGAAGAATTAGCAGATTCACGTTCAATGCATTTTAAGCATGGAGGAACAAATTCTTCCTGAGAAGTGCTGATTTGTTGAGCAAGTAATGAATCGTGCTCCTTCTGAAGATCTTCATAACTCACTCTTAGCTTCCCAAGATCTTGCTTTCTTTGAAGAAATTCATAAGAAAGTTTCTCATGATCAGATAAGAGAGTGTTATGATGACTTTGAAGGTTATCAAACCTAGACTGAAGTCTCTGAAGATTTTCAGTTAGGGCTTTAGTGCGATCCATTTCTTCACCCAACATATCATCACTTTTGTCTCGCATGTTTTGAACCTTTTCAAAAGCCCTTTGTTGTTTTACAGCAATCTTTGCAAGTTTAGAGTAGCCGGGCTTGAGATTCTCATCAGATTCATTTTCACTAGATTCAGAGGAGGTGTATTTGAGTACCTTTGCACCTTTTGCCATGAAGCAATAGGTGGGAGCGTACTCATCATTATCTTCATCAGGCTTGTCGGTGGGGTCAGTTTCTTCAGTGCTGAAGATGGACTTGCTAACGAAAGCAGTAGCGAAGGCCAGACTCGCCACACCAGATTCGGATTCTTCAGACGCCTCCTCTTCCTCATTTTCCTTAGATTCAGCTTCAGAGTCCATTTCCTTGCCAATGAATGACCGAGCCTTCTTGGAGCTGCTCTTCTTGTGAGATGAAGACTTCGAGGATTTTGATGACGAAGATTTTGACGATTTCTTCTTCTTCTTCGCATCATCAGAACTATAATCCTTGTATTTCTTCTTCTTCAATTCCTTTTCACACTGAGGACAATCTTGAATATAATGACCAGGTTTCTAGCATTTGTGGCACAGCCTTCTCTTATAGTCACTTGATGAGGAATCACTGCTTCTTGAGGATTTTCCAAAGCGACCACATCTTGAGAACTTCTGGAATTTCTTCACGAGCAGTGCTAGCTCCTGGCTCAGTTCTTCAGGATCACCAAGGCTACTACCAGAGTCCTCACATTCAGACTCAGACACAACCTTGGCCTTCAGGGCACGTGGTTTGCCATAGCTCGAACCATAGAGATCTCTCTTTTCAGCAAGCAGGAACTCATGAGTATTTAGCCTTTCGAGGATATCGGCAGGATCAAGAGACTTGTAGTCAGCCCGTTCTTGTATCATCAGACCCAGAGTATCAAATGAGGAATAAAGTGATCTCAACAGTTTCTTCACCACCTCATGGTCAGTGATGTCAGTGGCACCGAGGGCTTGAAGCTCATTTGAGATGTCAGTAAGGCGATCAAAGGTTTGTTGGACATTTTCATTGTTGAGTCTTTTGAAGCGGTTGAAGAGATTCCGAAGAACATCAACTGGAGAGTCACGCTGAGTTGAGACTCCTTCATTCACTTTGGACAACCTATCCCAGATAAGCTTAGCAGTTTCCAAAGCACTCACTCTTCCATATTGTCCTTTACTCAGATGGCCACATATGATATTCTTCGCTTGAGAATCGAGTTGCTTGAATCTCTTCACATCGGTAGCGTTCAGTGAGGGTGAGACAGAGGGAACACCATTTTCCACAACATACCAGAGATCGTTGTCAATTGCCTCGAGATGCATTCGCATCTTGTTTTTCCAGTAGGGGTAGTCCGTCCCATCAAAGGTAGGACACCCAGCCGAGACCTTGATCATACCTGCGGTCGACATAACTAAAACTCCAGGCGGTTAAACCAAAATCACACAGAACAAGGGAGTACCTTGCTCTGATACCAATTGAAAGTGCGTTATGTCGACTAGAGGGGGGGTGAATAGGCGATTTTTATGAATTCTTCACTGAGGAATTTTCCGGTGAGGAAATTCCTTAGCGAAGAACTATTAGCAGCCGAATAAGTACTCAGAAGTAAGCATAACAAAATACAAGCATGGTCATCATGATGAATTGAAGACTAGCACAGAGTACAGAAAACGTAATCACAGGATAACACAAGATGAAGACAAACAGACTGAAGAAATTGAACCGAGGAAATTGAGAAAGTCTTCAGTCAAAGTCTTCAAACACAGATATGAACAAACACTCAACACGGTAATGAGGAAATGAAAGGGTTGAGGAAATAGAACCAGTAGGTTGGTGAAGACAATGATTTGGTAAACCAGTTCCAACAGTTGTCTCAGTTGTACGTCTGGTTGGAGCGGCTGAGTATTTTAACTCGAGGACACGCTGTCCCGGACACCCAGTCTCTGAGCATGCAGCTCAGGACACCCAGTCCTCACCGTATTCTCCTTGAACTAAGATCACACAGATCCCGTCCAATCACTCATGGTAAGTCTTCAGGCGACTTCCAAACCTTCACAGAGTTGGTCACTCGGCGATCCACAATTCCTCTTGGATGCTCTAGACCTTGACGCCTAACCGTCTGGAAGAAGCACAGTCTTCAAAGGTCAAGCGTCGGATCCACGCAGGATCAATTTCTTCAGTGATGCTCAATCACTTTGGGGTTTGTAGGTGTTTGGGTTTGGGATTTTCCTCACTTGATGATTTTCGCTCAAAGTCCTCGGAGGATGGGTTGCTCTCAAATGACAAGTGTCAAGTTCTCTCGGAGCAGCCAACCAACTAGTGGTTGTAGGGGGCGGCTATTTATAGCCTAGGGAGCAGCCCGACATGATAAGACATAAATGCCCCTCAATGATATGACCGTTAGGTGGATAAGATATTTTGGGCCAGCTGGCGCGCAGCACAGCAACGGTCGGAAATTTGACTCTCAAATTCCTCAGGGCTATCATGTTCCTCACTGTGTAGGTAATTCGCACTGGTGAATTCCTAACTCCTCAGTCAGAACAAATTCATCAGTGACCAGAAGAACTTCGTCTCTGTCACTGAAGAAAGTGGCTGAACTGTGTGAGATTTCCAAAGGCTTCACTTGAGGGGATTGGTAGGTGTAGGATTTTGAGTTGAGCATCACATGGAAATTTTTCCTTAGTATTTCCTCGATCCCCTTTAACAGTACGGTGTTTCCTATGACTCAAGAAAGAGAAAATGAAACTACGAAAACAAAAGTCTTCACGCTTCATGTTCCACAGATGAATACCAAGTCTTCAAGGTCACACCAATTTCTTCACTTTCAAAGTCTTCAGAATATCAAAGTCTTCAGTTGAAGAACTTCATTTTTAGGGGTCGACTTTCTCTATAAATATCAAACTCCTCATAGACTTATAAACCTGTGTACACTCACAAACGCATTAGTCCCTTAACCTATAAGTCTTCAATACACCAAAATCACTAAGGGGCACTAGATGCACTTACAATGACAACACTTTCTCAAAACAATCATATGATATAACAAGATGGTATCTCGCTAGTCCTTTCTGAGACCGCAAAACATAAATGCAGAGCACCCCTGAAGATCAAGGACTGACTAGACATTGTAATTCATGGAAAAAGAGATCCAGTCATAGTCATACTCAATATAAATTAATAGTAGTGCATGCAAATGACAGTGGTGCTCTCCAACTGGTGCTTTTTAATAAGAGGAGGATGACTCAACATAAAAGTAAAATAGATATGCCCTTTGCAGAGGGAAGCAGGGATTTGTAGTGGTGCCAGAGCTCAATTTTGAAACACAGATAAATAATATTTTGATTGGCATACTTTCATTGTCAACATAACAACCAAGAGATCTCGATATCTTCCATGCTACACACATTATGGGTGGTTCCCAAACAGAATGGTAAAGTTTATACTCCCCCACCACCAACAAGCATCAATCCATGGCTTGCCCGAAACAACGGGTGCCCCCAACTAACAATAGTCCTGGGGGAGTTTTCTTTGCAATTATTTGATTTGGTTTGAGCATGGGACTGGGCATCCCGGTGACCAGCCGTTTTCTCGTGAGTGAGGAGCGGACTCCACTCCTCTTGTGAATAACCCGCCTAGCATGGGAGATATAGACAGCCCTAGTTGATACATGAGCTGTTCGAGCATACAAAACAGAATTTCATTTGAAGGTTTAGAGTTTGGCACATACAAATTTACTTGGAATGGCAGGTAGATACCGCATATAGGAAGGTATGCTGGACTCATATGGAATAACTTTGGGGTTTATGGATTTTGGATGCACAAGCAGTATTCCCGCTTGGTACAAGTGAAGGCTATAAAAAGACTTGGAAGCGACCAACTAGAGAGCGACAACAGTCATGAACATGCATTAAAATTAATAGACATTGAGTGCAAGCATGAGTAGGATATAATCCACCATGAACATAAATATTGTGGAGGCTATATTGATTTTGTTTCAACTACATGTGTGAACATGTGCCAAGTCAAGTCACTCAAATCGTTCAAACGAGGATACCACCCTACCATACCACATCACAACCATTTTAATAGCATGTTGGCATGCAAGGTAAACAATTATAAACTCCTAGCTAATTAAGCATGTCATAAGCAACTATAATCTCTAATTGTCATTGCAAACATGTCTCATTCATAATAGGCTGAAACAGGAATGATGAACTAATCATATTTACAAAAACAAGATAGGTCGAGTTCATACCAGCTTCTCTCATCTCAATCAGTCCATCATATATCGTCATTATTGCCTTTCACTCGCACGACCGAACGATGTGAATAATAATAATAGATCACGTGCATTGGACTAAGCTGGAATCTGCAAGCATTCAATTCAAGGGAGAAGACAAGGTAATATGGGCTCTTGGTTAAATCAACAATAATGCATATGAGAGCCACTCAATATTTTCATCATGGTTTTCTCCTCTCGACCCCCAAAGAAAAGAAAAGAAATAAACTATTTACATGGGAAAGCTCCCAACAAGCAAAAGAAGAACAAGAAATCTTTTTGAGTTTTCCTTTAATTACTACTACTATAGGCAAGGAAAGTAAACTAGCTAAAAGCTATAACTAATATTTTTGGTTGTTTTTCTTAAGGGTATTCAAACACACAAGAAGAAAGCAAGAAAAAGAAAATAAACTAGCATGGATCTTACAATGAAAAAGTATGAGCACCGACAACTAGAGTGAGTGTGTGAACATGAATGTAATGTCGGTGAGAAATATGTACTCCCCCAAGCTTAGGCTTTTGGCCTAAGTTGGTCTATTCCCATGGATCAAAGTTGTAGCTGGGGTCGTACTGAGATGTTGCAGCTATTGCCTCATGAGCTGCAGCTTGGAGGCGAGCTTCCTCCGTCCTCCTCTCGTACTCGTTCGCCTCCTCCTTGGTTATAATATATCTCCTTTTTTGCCTGAAAGTCAAAGAAACCAGGAGCAGGGAGAGCAACATGGACAATGCGACGTCTGTCAAAGATTAGTCGGTATTGGAGGAACTGTTCATTCCTCTCAACAAACTGATGACGGACCATAGCATCATAATCTAGATAAGCAGGTGGCAACTCCATATCATTTTCATGTATGGGTATCTCAAGAAAATTAGCCACATGGGTTGCATAAATCCCACCAAACAAGTCTCTAGTTAAACTATTATTATGCAACCTACGGGCAATAATGGCCCCCCAAGTTATATTGTTTATCTCCTAGCACAGCACTCTTGAGAACACTAAGATCTGGAACACACATGTGACATGCCTCGTCATTGCCATTTATACATCTACCTATACAGAAAGCAAAATAATGTATAGCAGGAAAATGAATGCTCCCTATGGTAGCTTGTGTTATTTCTCTAGATTCCCCCACAGTGATACTAGCAAGAAAATCTTTAAATTCAGATTTGCGAGGTTCACTAGCACTACCCCATTGTGGGAGTTTACAAGCAGTATTAAAATCTTCTAAATCCATGGTATAAGATTTATTATAAAGATCAAATAGGACAGTGTGAGAATTGCGTGAAGATGCAAATTTGAACCTTCTCACAAAGGAATCAGTTAAGTGGTAATACTGAGGGCACTTATCTAGCATGAAGCCCTCTAGTTCAGCATTACGCACATATGCGTCAAATTCCTCCTTAATTCCTGCTTGGACCATGAAATCTTCTGACAGCCATTCAGAAGGCCGCACTTGAGCTTCTTGTTGTAGTTCATGGTCCGCCTCACGTATTGCGGGCCTAGGTCCTTGCTTCCTTGAGGAACCACCTTGGTACATTTTCCTAAACATATTTCTTCCTCTGAAAAAAATTCTGAAAATTTTAGTAACTCAAAATAAAAGTGAACCAAACTCAACAAAATTGATAGCAACTACTCTCACAGGTGCCTAGAGACTATATCATGCATTAGAACTACTTGGGACCAAATAAATTTGACACACAAGCTCAAGAACGGGGTCACCTAGGCAGCAAAAATTTGCAATGGATAGAGCACTAGAAGAAAAAACTAATTGGACCATTGGAGGAGTCACATACCGAAGAACAATCCCCCAAAACAGTTTCGTGAATGAAGCTTTGAGCAAGGAGATCGAAAATCGCAGCAAAACGAGCTAGAACACGAGTTTGAGCTATGTGGTGATTTTTTCTAGAGGAAGACGAAGTGTGTGGGTGCAGGAATAAGTGGAGGGGGGCCACATGGGGCCCACGAGGCAGGGGGTGTGCCCCAGGGGGGTGGGCGCGCCCTGCACCCTCGTGGCCAGGTGGTTGCCCCCTCTGGTGTGTTCTCGGTGCCAAATATTCTTAAATATTCTAGAATAAAATCATATTTCATTTACAGGGCATTTGGAGAACTTTTATTTTCGGGGTATATATTTTTTTATTGCAAGGACAATTCAGAAAAAAGACAAAACATACTATTTTTGCTTTATTTAATCTAAATAACAGAAAGTAAAAGGAGCGTACAGAGAGTTGTGCTTTCTAACTTCATCCATCTCATGCTCATGAAAAGGAATCCACTAACAAGGTTGATCTAGTCTTGTTAACAAACTCATTCCAATCGCATGAAACCGGAGAATTTTCGAATAGCACTAGGTTACCTCAATGGGAATATGCACGTCCCCAACAATAAGAATATCATATTTCTTCTTGACATTAGGAAGAGGAAATTCAAAACCTCCAATAGTAATCGTTGAAAATTTTCCAATACAATTGATACTGTGGACTTGAGGTTGTTTCCTCGGAAAGTGTACCATATGCTCATTACCATTAACATGAAAAGTGACATTGCCTTTGTTGCAGTCAATAACAGCCCCTGCAGTATTCAAAAAGGGTCTACCAAGGATAATTGACATATTATCATCCTCGAGAATATCAAGAACAACAAAGTCTGTTAAAATAGTAACATTTGCAACCACAACAGGCACATCCTCACAAATACCGACATGTATAGCAGTTAATTTATCGGCCATTGCAAAGATATTTCAGTAGGTGTCAACTTATTCAAATCAAGTCTATGATATAAAGAGAGAGGCATAACACTAACACCGGCTCCAAGATCACATAAAGCAGTTTTGACATAGTTTCTTTTAATGGAGCATGGTATAGTTGGTACTCCTGGATCTCCTAGTTCCTTAGGTATTCCACCCTTAAAAGTATAATTAGCAAGCATGGTGGAAATTTCAGCTTCTGATATCTTTCTTTTATTTGTAACAATATATTTCATGTACTTAGCATAAGGATTCATTTTAAGCATATCAGTCAAACGCATACGCAAAAAGATAGGTCTAATCGTTTCAGCAAAAGTGCTCGAAATCCTCATCATCCTTTTTCGTAGATGGTTTAGGAGGAAAAGTCATGGGTTTCTAAACCCATGGTTCTCTTTATTTACCATGCTTCCTAGCAACAAAGTCTCTCTTATCATAACGTTGACTCTTTGATTGTGGCTTATCAAGATCAACAGCAGGTTCAATTTCTACGTCATTGTTATTGCTAGGTTGACCATCAACATGAACATCATCATTAACATCATCACTGGGTTCATGTTCATTACCAGATTGTGTTTCAGCATCAGAAATAGAAATATGATTGGGATTCTCAGGTGTGCCAACAACAGGTTCACTACAAGCATGCAAAGTCCTATCATTTTTCTTCTTCTTCTTTTTAGAAGTACTAGGTGCATCGACATTATTTCTCTAAGTATCTTGCTCAATTATCTTAGGGTGGCCCTCAAGATACAAAGGTTCCTGAGTCATTATACCACCTCTAGCCACAACTCTAACAACATTAACATTTTTCTTATCATTTAATTCATTCAGCAAATCATTCTGAGCTTTAAGCACTTGTTCTACTTGAGTGGTAACCATAGAAGCATGTTTACTAATAAGTTTAAGTTCACCTTTAACTCTAGACATATAATCACTCAAGTGTTCAATCATATAAGCATTGCACTTCAATTGTCTACCAACATAAGCATTGAAGTTTTCTTGTTTAACAATAAAATTATCAAACTCGTCCAAGCATTGACTAGCAGACTTACAACTAGGAATATCACCTTCATCAAATCTATAGAGAGAATTTACCTTTAATACCTGTGTCGGGTTATCAAGACCATGTATTTCTTCAATAGTAGGTACATTCTTAACATCTTCAGCTTTAATACCCTTTTCTTTCATAGATTTCTTTGCCTCCTGCATATCTTCAGGACTGAGAAATAGAATACCCCTTTTCTTCAAAGTTGGCTTAGGAGTTGGTTTAGGAAGTGTCCAATTGTTTTCATAAGTTAACATATTATTCTATAACAATTCATCTTGATCAACAGTTCTTTCCCTGAAAACACAACCAGCACAACTATCCAGGTGGTCTCTAGAAGCATCGGTTAGTCCATTATAAAAGATATCAAGTATTTCATCTTTCTTGATAGGATGATCAGGCAAAGCATTAAGTAATCGGAGAAGCCTCCCCCAAGCTTGTGGGAGACTCTCTTCTTCAATTTGCACAAAATTATATATTTCCCTTAAGGAAGCTTGTTTCTTATGAGCGGGGAAATATTTAGCAGAGAATTAATAAATCATATCCTGGGGACTAAGCACACAACCAGGATCAAGAGAATTAAACCATGTTTTAGCAACACCCTTTAGTGAGAATGGAAATAGCTTAAGGACATAGTAGTAATGAATTTTTTCCTCATGAGCGTAGGGTGGCTATATCATTCAATTTAGTAAGATGTGCCACAACAGTTTCAGATTCATAGCCATAAAAAGGATCAGATTCAACCAAAGTAATTATCTCAGGATTGACAGACAAATCATAATCCTTATCAATAATGCAAATAGGTGAAGTAGCAAAAGAAGGGTCATATTTCATTCTAGCATTCAAAGACTTTTCTTTTAGTTTAGCTAATAATTTCTTAAGATCATATCTATCATTGCAAGCAAGAAAGTCTCTAGCGGTTTCTTTATCCGTAACATAACCCTCAGGCACAACAGGCAATTCATATCTAGGGGGAGAATCTTCATCATCATTTTCATCAATATTATTAGTTTCAATAATTTCATTCTCTCTAGCCCTAGCAAGTTGTTCATCAAGAAATTCACCTAGTGGCACAGTATTATCAAGCATAGAAGTAGTTCCATCATGATTATTGGATTCATCCTGATCTTAGTTAATATGCTATCCTTGATAGTATTATGATATGACTATATTATGCTTGGATCATTTGTTGGATATTTCTATGACTTGGATTACAGGTGGATATATGATATTGGAGACATAGTTATCACCGTTATATCTTGGGCATAAATTTCGTCATTTCGTTGGTCGCCACCGAATTGAGATTTTCTAGTGCAACCACATTTTCCTTTATGGGAGGGCCCTAATACGGTCTATTGTCATGCCTCTCGCTGGTTCCTCCAACTAGGGAAGTTTATGTGCGCGTGCTACCTTGGCCCAGTAGGCAGTGATAACCTTGTGTGCCCGAGTTGTATGGTATCCCATTCTCCCCGTTTGGGACTGTTTTCAATTTGCCATGACGGTGGCCGTTGGATGTCATGAGGTGGTATCGGGGCCACCCAGGACTGGGCCCAAAGGCGAGTTGGTCGGAGTGGCCGGGGGAGTGTCATGAAGTAGATTGGTTTTGTCAGAACATCGTTGGTCCTCCCGAATGGGAGCACGAGGCCATGGGTTTTGTGGTGTCGGTATAGTGTGCCAACCTCTACAGAGAGTGTTTAATCTATCGATAGTCGCATCCTCGGTCATGGGCACATTTCGTACTAGCTCAGGTCGTTCGATCAACACTCATGATGACGGAATGACTTCTTAGATGACTTATATATTTATGTGAGCAGTAACAGTTTGGCAGGATGCCGATGTTGGGATGATCTCGAGGATGGTCATTTAGTTGTGATGTGATCATGTGGTGATCACGAGGAGGTATTGATCACGACGTGATCGGGGTGACATATTGCTTGGCCGAATAGCCAAGATTGAGATGGTTCTTGAGATCTGAGATATTGGTTTATCAGTATTCTAGTAGTTCCTTATCATGCTTAGTTATTGCTTCCACATCATAGTAGTTGGTGATCACTTAACCTTCTAATGCTATGTTATTGTCTTGCCTTGATGATTTTGGTTGTTGTGAGCTTGCAAGTACATTCAATGTACTAACCTGGCGTGTCATGCCAGATTGTAGGTGATGTCTTGATTGATTGCTTGTCGAGGTTACTGATCGTGCGAGCTAGATCGTGTCCCAGCCAGAGTCCCTACAAAGTAGAGTTCACCATCGTCGTCGTTGTTCCGCTGCTAGAAGTTATTCCGCTACCACGAGTTGTTCTGTTGCTAGCATAGAGCTACCTTAACAGGCGTAGTGTCGTCGTGCTGATGTGATCTTTTGTAACATCAGACCCTTGTACCATTATCCTTCGTAATAAGTGCTCATTTGTTCTATGCCAAGCAGTGCCGTATTCCAGAAGACTTGATCTGTGGGCTGGAATATGGGGTGTTCCGGTTTCTCTGAGCCGGGGTGCCACATTTTGACAGATTCTGTTTTCCATGTGTTGTTTGTTTATTTTGATGAATCTATGGGTAGTATTGGGGGGTATGTATGGGTAGTATCGGGGGGTATGAACCATGGAGAAGTTGGAATATAGTAGATATAACACCAATATAAATTTAGAATGACTTCACAACAGTACCTAAAGGGGTGATTTATTTTATTATACAATGGATCTTACGAGTTTTCTGTTGAGTTTTGTGTTGTGAAGTTTTCAAGTTTTGGGTAAAGATTTGTTGGACTATGGAATAAGGAGTGGAAAGTGCCTAATCTTGGGGATGCCCAAGGCACACGAAGGTAATATTCAAGGACAACCAAGCATCTAAGCATGGGGATGCCCCGGATGGCATCCCCTATTTTCGTCCTCAATCCATTGATAAATTTACTTGAGGCTATATTTTTATTCACCACATGATATGTGTTTTGCTTGGAGCGTCTTGTATGATATGAGTCTTTTCTTTTTAGTTTTCCACAATCATCCTTGTTGTACACACCTTTTGAGAGGGACACACTTTAATCATGAATTTATTAGAATACTCTATGTGCTTCACTTATATCTTTTGAGCTAGGCACTTTGCTCAAGTGCTTCACTTATATCTTTTTAGATCACGGCGCTAGCTTTATTTTATGGAAATTATTGAACTGCCATGCTTCACTTTTATTATTTTGAGAGTCTTAAACAACATGGTAATTTTCTTAGTTTATGAATTTAGTCCTAATATGATGGTCATCCTAGAGGGATATAATGAAAACTTTCATATAAGAGCGTTGAATATATGAGAAGTTCGATTCTTTGCATTTGTTTTGAGATATAAAGATGGTGATATTAGAGTCATGCTAGTGAGTAATTGTGGATTGGTAGAAATACTTATGTTAAATTTTGTGATTCCTGTAGCATGCACGTATGGTGAACCGTTATGTGATGAAGTCAGAGCATGATTTATTCTTTTATTGTCTTCCTTATGAGTGGCGGTCGGGGACGAGCGATGGTCTTTTCCTACCAATCTATCCCCCTAGGAGCATGTGTGTAGTACTTTGTTTTGATGGCTAATAATTTTTGCAATAAGTATCTGAGTTCTTTATGACTAATGTTGAGTCCATGGATTATACGCACTCTCACCCTTCCACCATTGCTAGCCTCTCTAGTACCAAGCAACTTTCGCCGGTGCATTAAACCCACCATATACCTCCCTCAAAATAGACACCATACCTACCTATTATGACATTTCCATAGCCATTCCGAGATATATTGCCATGCAACTTCCACCGTTCCGTTTTATTATGACACATACCATTATTGTCGTATTGCTTTGCATGATCATGTAGTTGGCATAGTATTTGTGGCTTGGCCACCTTTCATATTTTATACATGTCACTCTTTATCATTGCACATCCCGGTATACCACCGAAGGCATTCATATAGAGTCGTATTTTGGTCTAGTATCGAGTTGTAAGTAAATAAAAGTATGATGATCATCATTATTAAAGCATTGTACGATGTGAGGAAAGGATGATGGAAGCTATGATCCCCTCACAAGTTGGGATGAGTCTACGAACTTTAAAGATAATAAAATAGGCCAAAGAAGCCCAAATAAATAAAATAGGCCAAAGAAGCCCAAACATAAAAATGAGAGAAAAAGAGAGAAGGGACAATATTACTATCCTTTTTCCACACTTGTGCTTTGAAATAGCACCATGATCTTCATGATAGAGAGTCTCCTATTTTGTCACTTTCATATACTAGTGGGAATTTTTCATTATAGAACTTGGCCTGTGTAGTCCAATGATGGGCTTCCTCAAATTTCCCTAGGTCTTCATGAGCAAGCAAGTTGGATGCACACCCACTTAGTTTCTTTTTGAGCTTTCATACACTTATAACTCTAGTGCATCCGTTGCATAGCGATCCCTACTCACTTGCATCAATATCAGTTGATGGGCATTTCCCTAGCCCATTAATTGGCCTAGTTGATGTGAGACTTTCTCCTTCCTTTTTGTCTTCTCCACAACCACCATATTCTGTTCAGCCTAAGTGTTATATCCATGGCTCACACTCATGTATAGCGTGAACATTGAGAAAGTTTGGGAACACCAAAAGTATGAAACAATTGCTTAGCTTGTCATCGGGGTTGTGCATGATGAAATACTTTGTGTGATGAAGATGGAGCATAGCCAGACTATATGGGTTTGTAGGGATAACTTTCTTTGGCCAAGTTATTTTGAGAAGACATGATTTCTATATTAGTATGCTTGAAATATTATTGTTTTTATGTCAATATTAAAGTTTTGTTTTGAATCTTATGTATCTCAATATTCTTGCCACAATAACCAAGA
The DNA here is from genome assembly GCF_018294505.1 of Triticum aestivum. Taxonomy (NCBI): domain Eukaryota; kingdom Viridiplantae; phylum Streptophyta; class Magnoliopsida; order Poales; family Poaceae; genus Triticum; species Triticum aestivum. The sequence continues at coordinate 322,061,843 of NC_057813.1, read as the reverse complement.
TTGCATTGATAAATATATTAGGTAGCACTTCACATCAAAATTTCTGTTTTTATCATTTACCTACTCAAGGATGGGCAAGAATTAAGCTTGGGGATGCTTGATACGTCTCGAACATATCTATAATTTTTTATTGTTCCATTTTATTATACTACATATTTTGGATGTTTAACATGCAATACAATAATCTCCTCGATGTTCTTGGGTCCATAGCTAGTAGCTAGATGGCTTCTTCTCTCTCTTTGATATTCAACACAATAATCTCCTCGATGTTCTTGGAGTTCTATCCGATGTAATCTTCTTTTGTGGTGCGTTTGTTGAGATCCGATGAATTGTGGATTTATGGTCAGATTATTGATAACCACAAGTATAGGGGATCGCAACAGTTTTCGAGGGTAGAGTATTCAACCCAAATTTATTGATTCAACACAAGGGGAGCCAAAGAATGTTCTGAAGTATTAGCATTTGAGTTGTCAATTCAACCACACCTGGATAACTTAATATCTGCAGCAAAGTATTTAGTAGCAAAGTAGTATGGAAGTAACGGTAACGGGAGCAAAAATAACAGTAGCAATTTTGTAGTAATTGTAATAGTGACAACGGTAAAGTAACTAAGCAAAGATCAATATGTGAAAAGCTCGTAGGCATTGGATCGGTGATGGATAATTATGCCGGATGCGATTCCTCATGCAATAGTTATAACATAGGGTGACACAGAACTAGCTCCAGTTCATCAATGTAATGTAGGCATGTATTCCGAATATAGTCATACGTGCTTATGGAAAAGAACTTGCATGATATCTTTTGTCCTACCCTCCCGTGGCAACGGGGTCCTATTCGAAACTAAGGGATATTCAGGCCTCCTTTTAATAGAGTACCGAACCAAAGCATTAACACTTAGTGAATACATGAACTCCTCAAACTACGGTCATCACCAGTAAGTATCCGGATTATTGTCACTTCGGGGTTAATGGATCATAACACATAATAGGTGACTATAGACTTGCAAGATAGTATCAAGAACTCACATATATTCATGAAAACATAATAGGTTCAGATCTGAAATCATGGCACTCGGGCCCTAGTGACGAGCATTAAGCATAGCAAAGTCATAGCAACATCAATTTTAGAACATAATGGATACTAGGGATCAAACCCTAACAAAACTAACTCGATTACATGGTAAATCTCATCCAACCCATCACCGTCCAGCAAGCCTACGATGGAATTACTCACGCACGGCGGTGAGCATCATGAAATTGGTGATGGAGGAAGGTTGATGATGATGGCGACGACGGATTCCCCTCCTTGAAGCCCCGAACGGACTCCAGATCAGCCCTCCCGAGAGAGATTAGGGCTTGGCGGCGGCTCCGTATCGTAAAACGCGACGAATCCTTCTCCCTAATTTTTTTCTCCCTGAACGTGAATATATAGAGTTGGAGTTGAGGTCAGTGGAGCACCAGGGGGCCCACGAGGCAAGGGGGCACGCCTAGGGGAGTAGGCGCGCCCCCACCCTCGTGGAGAGGGTGTGGGCCCCCTGGTCTTGATTCTTTTGCTAGTATTTTTTATTAATTCAAAAGATATCTCCGTGAAGGTTCAGCTCATTCCAAGAACTTTTATTTCTGCACAAGAATAACACCATGGCAATTCTGCTGAAAAAAGCGTCAGTCCGTGTTAGTTCCATTCAAATCATGCAAGTTAGAGTCCAAAACAAGGGCAAAAGTGTTTGGAAAAGTAGATACGATGGAGACGTATCAATTATCTATGGATATTATTTGAGTATTCTCTGAACTATTTTATGCATGATTAACATATCTTTCTATTTCTCTTCGAACTACCGGTTTGGTTTGGCCAACTAGATTGGTTTTTCTTGGAATGGGAGAGGTGCTTAGTTTTGGGTTCAATCTTGCGGTGTCCTCACCCAGTGACATTGTAGGGGTAGCAAGGCACGTATTGTATTGTTGCCATCAGGATAAAAATATGGGATTTATATCATGTTGCTTGAGTTTATCCCTCTACATCATGTCATCTTACTTCAAGTGTTACTCTGTTCTTATGAACTTAATACTCTAGATGCATGCTGGATAGCGGTCAATGTGTGGAGTAATAGTAGTAGATGCAGGCAGTTGTCTATCTACTTTTCACAGACATGATGCCTATATTCATGATCATTGCCTTAGATATCATCATAACTTTGCACTTTTCTATTAGTTGCTCAACATTATTTGTCTACCCACCGTATGTTTTCTTTCAAGAGTGAAGCCTCTAGTGAAACATGTGGCCCCCGAGTCTATTTTCCATCATATATTTTCAGATCTATAAACCAAAAAAACCAAAAATACCTTGCTGCAATTTATTTATATTTAGTTTAGTTTGCTCTTTTATTTATCTTTTATACCTACCTCTATTAGATCTCACTCTTGTTCGTGACCGTGAAGGGATTGACAACCCCTTTTTCACGTTATGTGCAAGTTTTTGTTAGTTTGTGCAGGTGCATATATTGGAGACTTGCTTGTGCCTCCTACTGGATTGATACCTTGGTTCTTAACAGAGGAAAATACTTATCTCTAATTTGCTGCATCACCCTTTCCACTTCAAGGGAAAAATCAACGCAGGCTCAAGAAGTAGCATTTGTCGGAAGTTTCAATAAATTGGTCGTGGGGCTTATGTGAAGAATCCTTGTTTGCAGGTTTCTACCTCAGCTCCGAGCTCTGTTTCCGAGGAGATCGTGGAGGTAAACCGGAAGCTCGAGAGGCCTGGGAAGGACCTCTACCTGGTGAATCAATGGTTCGAGCAGTCTCAAGGTAAGCGGCTGAAAGTGCAACCAATCCTCGGGTGGTTTTGGTAAATCATAACAACATATATCTCAAGGAACTAATATACATTCGAGATAATTATTTCAGGATGTTCAATGATTGGCATGGCATGAAATAGAGATGTGGATCCCACAAAATGATAAGGACAAGGATTGGGAAAAGCTCAAGACTCTACATTTTTGTTTAAGTGATCCAAGATCACATTGAGTCCCTAGGAAAGCCAATACTATTAAAAGGGGATTAGGTGTTCCTTAATGATCTTATTGCACAAGTGCTTACTGATATTGCTCCAAAACTCTCAGCCACTTTCTCCATCCAAATATGTCAAAACCCTAATTCGGAACTCGGCCCCACAGATATTTCCTACCCAGAGCAACCGAGTTCATCTTGACATAGCCACTGCAAAAACCCTAACAATTTGGTCACACCCTTGCCAGTGCTCTGTGACTTGTTGCAGTCACTAAAGTTCCACAGAGATGTTGTTATCGGTCCCACCGAGATGGCTTGACTGATTCTCTGTTTCCTTATTGCTTCACTTCGGTCCCACCGAGATGTGGTTTGCCCTAATCCCTAGCACATCACTCCCACCGAGTTGTTCCCATCAGTCCCATCAAGATTCCTAACATTCATATTTTTGTATAGATCGATGCCATCAAGTTTTCTGATTGGTGCCACCGAGATGGGTCAAAAGTGTGTAACATTTAGATCTTGCATGGAGGCTATACGTGCCTACACTTCCACCATTCACTTTCTGAGAGAGAACCACCTACTCATGTGTTGAGATCAAGAGATTCCATTCCCACCATTTGAACCTTGTTTTCTGGCCTTCCCCAAGTTGCTTTCCACTCAAATCACTCCTCCACCATAGCCAAATCTATGAGAGAGAGTTGAGTGTTGGGGAGACTATCATTCGAAGCACAAAGCAAGGAGTACACCATATATTCCCTTTTGGAGAGTGGTGTCTCCTAGATTGGTTAGGTGTCACTTGGGAGCCTCCGACAAGATGTGGAGTTGAACCAAGAAGTTTGTAAGGGCAAGGAGATCGCATACTTCATGAGGATCTACCCGAGTGAGGAAAGTACTTCGTGGGCGATGGCCACGGTGGGATAGACAAAGTTGCTTCTTCGTGGACCCTTTGTGGATACGCGCAACCATTACCCTTCATGGGTTGAAGTGTCCATCAATGTGGATGTACGATAGCACCACCTATCGGAACCATGCCAAAAATCTTTGTGTCCCCATTGCGTTTGCCTTCTCCAAACCCTTCCCTTTACCTTCATGTGCAATGTTTTACATTCCGCTGCTATACTCTTATAATTGCATGTGTAGGTTGATTGCTTGACTTTTCATAATTGCTAAAATCTGCCCACAACTAAAATTGGGAAAAGGAAAGATTATTATTTGGTCAAGTAGTCTAATCACCCCCCTTTAGACATACTTTCGATCCTACAAGTGGTATCAGAGCTTTGATCTCCATACGCCTTGATTTCCATTGCTTTGGTGATCATAGTCTTGGTTGCACAACTTAGGAGAGTATGGTGTCTAGTGAGGGTAACTATCACCGTAGAGGTCCTTATTTTGATGGTACAAATTTTTCTAGTTGGAAGCATAAGACGAAAATGCATATTCTTGGTCATAACCTTGCTGTTTGGGCTATTGTTCGTATTCTCTAGCAAGGTGAATTCTTTGAGGATGGTAGAGAACCGGATCGTGAAACGGTCGCCGGAAGAATTGAAGATGTTGCAATACAATGCTCAAGCTTGTGGTATTCTTTTCAATGGATTGTGCCCCGAGCAATTCAACAAAATCATCCGCCTTGAGAATGCAAAGGAAATTTGGGATACTTTGGTTGATATGCATGAAGGTACCAAGTCCGTCAAGGAATCCAAGTTGTATGTTCTTCAAAGTCAACTTAACCAGTTCAAGATGAAGGATGGTGAAGGAGTCACTGAAATATACTCTAGGCTTGCGCTCATCACAAATGAGATTGCCGACTTAGGAAGTGAAGAGATGACCGACAAATTCACCATCAAGATTATCCTTATGGCCTTGGATGGAAAATATGATACCGTGTGCGAGGGAATCCTGGACTAAGGGGTCCTCGGACAGCCAGACTATATACTTTGGCCGGACTGTTGGGCTATGAAGATACAAGATAGAAGACTTCTTCTTGTGTCCGGATGGGACTCTCCTTTGCATGGAAGGCAAGCTTGGCGATTCAGATATGTAGATTCCTTTCTCTATAACCGACTTTGTACAACCCTAGCCCCTCCGGTGTCTATATAAAGCGGAGTGTTTAGACTTCTAGGGTTTAGCCACAATAATCATAATCTCATAGGCTAGGCTTCTAGGGTTTAGCCATTACGATCTCGTGGTAGATCAACTCTTGTAATACTCATATTCATCAAGATCAATCAAGCAGGAAGTAGGGTGTTACCTCAATAGAGAGGGCCCGAACCTGGGTAAACATTGTGTCCCCCGCCTCCTGTTACCATTAGCCTTAGACGCACAGTTCGGGACCCCCTACCCGAGATCTACCGGTTTTGACACCGACAGTGTGCACATTCATCCAAATGATGCCCAATTACAAAGATCTCAAGACCATGATAGTCATTGGTATTGCTCATGAGATGTCACTCAAGGATAAGTAAGAGCTCCACAACAAGTCAAGTGGTGCATAGAAAGCTTCAAGTGATGCTCCTCCAACATCAAGTGAAAAGCTAGTCTCCAATGAAGAATTGAGCTTAATGCTGAAAAACTTCAACAATCTCTACAAGATTAGAATCAAAGAGAGAAGATCCAAGTCAAGGTCCTACAATGAGAAAAGATCTTCTAGTCATGATCGTAATTGCTACAACTGTGGAAGACCCGGACACTGTCCAATGAGTGTATGGCTCCCTACAAGAAAACAGAAGACTCGCCAAAAGGAGAAGTAGAAGAGATGAGTCACCTCCAACAGAGAGAAGGACTAGAGATGATTGTTATGAATGAAGACCCTCTCTAAGAACAAAGGATTTCAAAAGGAAAGACAAGTCATCGAAGAGCTACACAAGATGGAGACATCAAGCTCATGTTGGTGAATGGGATTTCCTGCTCCGACTCCGACAACTACTCCGAGAGAAGCTATCACTTCGACTCCGAATATACTCAAGATGAAGGTGTTGCTAGTCTTGCTCTAGTATCATCCAACTCCCACGACATATTTGATTCACTAAATGAAGGAATTGGAAGAATATTCATGGCTAAAGGCCCCAAGGTATCACACCCCGAGTATCTTGATTTAAATAGTGATGAAGATGATTTTCTAGGTGATGATGGTTCACATGTTGACAAAACTAGTGAAGTAAGCTATAAAGAACTTGCTAGTCATCATGCTAATCAAGATGAAATGAATGACAATGATAAGAAGGAGATTGAACATCTAACTAGGAACTAAATACCCTTAAGTTAGCTCATGAAACAACCCAAGAGGATCATAGAGAGCTCCTAAGAATTCATGAGAAGCTATGCTTCGAGAAGCTAAATTTAGAGCAAGAGCATGAGTTCCTAAAAGCAATCAATGATGATCTTCTAAAGAAGAGTTCTTATTACATTGCCAAACATCTCCTCTTGTCTACTTACATGCCACAAGTTAAACCTAGTAACAAGAGCAATGAAGATTCTTCTTCTAGTAGTAACAATAACCATGCTAAATCCAATGTTGTTGCTTCTAGTAATTCTCTTGATTCCACTAATGGTTATCTTATCCAAGTTACACTTGAGCAAGAAAATAACTTATTGAAGGAATTATAGAGAAAGGTGTTTACAAGAGTCTTGCTGGGAGTAAGCAATTTGAGGAAATTATACGCAATCAAGGAAGACACCGGAAGAATCAAGGTGTTGGTTTTGAACGAAAGTGCAATGCCAATGGAGTTGAAAGGGAGGAAGATCAATACCCCCAGACAAAGTTCATTCCTTAAAAAGAGAAGTATGACCCCACTTCTTTTGAGGGAACACGAGCTTAAGATGATCTTCCACCACAAGACCACAATCTAAAAGGCAAGGACAAGCTTCAATAGGAGATTGACTCATTTGAAGAAGCTCCTAAGTCCATGGTAAAGTGGGTTCCCAAGACTACGTTAAGATCTACATCATCAAGTTCAACTACAGCTCAAAGGATTCCTATCAAGTTTATGTGGATCCCAAATAAGGACTAGAGTGTTCTTGAGGGTGACTCCACCAACATACTTCATTCATATTCATTTTGGCGAGGACTTGTGCAATCAAATTTCACATCTTGCACTAAGTTCATGGAGTCACAAACCCTCTTGTTGGTAAGACAAGGGACAAGGTAACCTAATGCTTTCATGGACATCATCATATGTGCAATTCACTTTATGTCTATGGATATCCTTGTATATTCCTTGTGGGACTAACCCATGTAGGTATTGAAAGTGCAAAACTCCAAAGGATTGCTCCCAACTATTGATGATCTACATCAACATTGAGCATCCACACATTTACTGTCTACATGAAATCACCATCGACAAAACCCAAGGTTAATTCATCCCTCTTTGGGGGGATATCACATCTAGGGGAGCTTTGCTCTAAAAATTGAGCTAAAGCAACTCTAATGGTGTGAACACATTAATGCTTTATGTAGAAGTGGCAACCCCACTTGTGCTTAAACGATGAGTATGACCAATCAAATGTTCTCATTTGACTCCTAAGTCAATATACTCATATATAGATGACCTAGTCATTGCCAATTGCATGATAGATGCTAGAATTGGTTGTGCATGTTTGACACATATTTCATTAGCTATTTTTATGTTGTGAGCATGATGGTTGCATATTTTCTCCATTCGGGGACATCCATTTGTTGTTTTGATTGTCTTGGTTCTTGTTGGCAAAATGGATGTGAAAAAATTCCTAATAACCTTCTCTAGCTATCTATGCTCTTCCTGTCTCAAATTCATTTCATGCTATATCACAAAAATTGAGCAAGTCCTTTATGGACCCTCCGGGTGAGGAGCACTCGGAGCAACCAAACCAAGAAGGGCTGACCTCCAAAACATTCCTCATGCATTTCGTTCAGACCAACACACTCAAACTCGGTCGAACCAAAATCATTTAGATTGATCTAGGTTTTCATCCCGGTGCTATTGATTTGACCAACTTGGCGTCACCGATTTGCTGTAAATGCATGCAGTTGCACGTCTTGGTGCCGCCCATTTGTTCCACTCGGTGCCACCGACAGCACACAGATATATATATCCAACGCGACTGTACGTTGAAAATTTCTTCAAACGATATGACTCCACACCCCGTTGTTATCATCTCCTTGATCTCTGAGTCATCGCCTCATCACCAGCACACCCTCGTTGCAGGACTTCGTTACCGTCAATGGAAATCTACCCTGCCGTTGCCACCATAGAGGATCTCCGCCAAGTTAGGGTGAGATCCAACCCTCTCGTGCTTCATTTTCTCCGATTGAATGCACGAGGATTTTGCCATGTATCTTGCCACGAATGAGATTCTTCTATCCACCAGATTAGTTCCTTAGAATAGATTCGAGCAAAAAAATTAGGTTTAGGTTTCCTCCAAATGCATCTCGGACCGACCGATTAGGAACTTTCGGACCCACCAATTTGGACCTGGCCATTGCACTAGTACATTCCGGTTCTGCCGAAACGTACTAATCGGTGAGACCGAAAGTAAAATTCAGTGAAACCCTAGCAACCCGGAGACACCGAACCACATCTCTGTCCAACCAAAATGGAGTGTTTTGGTTCCATGACTGCTTCAGTATCACCCAAATGACCAACTCGGTAACTCTGAAATGCATTATGTAAAAACCTAGAACTAAGATTTGTACTCATTTTTTTGAAAGATCATCTGTTTTTTGTGATAACTCATCCACTCTGCCCATACCTATCTATTCACAGGGTCTATTTACAAGATGTCAAGTGCTACTAATAGCCAGAATGAGTCAGAGTAGAATGTTGATCTAAGTGAGGGATCTAGTCCTAGTGAGAGTTACTATGAAGGCATCAAAAGCTCTCCAGATCTGCCAAAGGCTGCCACAAGGACTAAGAAGAAGAAAAAATTTAGATGATGAAGATGAAGATTTTGTGGCAAGTGAGGCCACATCCAAGAGGATGGCAGTGCTAAGAAAATAGTTTGGTACTTCTGCTAGCACCAGGCCAAGTGCGAAGGATAAGTACATAGTGAGGAAAGTCCTAATCTCCAAAGGTGCAAAAGCCTCAGCTCCCAAAGAAACTATGACATGCACTTTGGAGGAGCCAAGTGATGTAGAGGCTGATGCCAGCAAGAAGAAGAAAAGGGCTAGCAAGACAACTGCTATACTCATTAGCAATACTTCCATGAGGGAAGATGGTAATGATGAGGAGGAGGAGGATCCTACTACAGAAACACCTCCAGCAAAAACTCAGAAGCTCATGTCCGATGCAATGAAGTCTGCTGCTCCCTCCAAGCCCAAAGCTCCAGCTCCTAAGAGGTCTACAAGAACATCTATGTTTCTAAGAAGAACAAGGCCCCAATGCCCGAGGTTGTTGTTGATGATGAGCCACTAGTGCTCAGAAACTTGAAGCCAAAGATTCCAGATCATGACAATGCTCATCTAGTAGCCGAGAACACGATGCTCGGGATAGATAAGGGTCTTCGTAAGTGGAGGATGTCTGATCCGTACTCTAACAGGAGGAGGACTGCCATGACTACCGCTTTCACACCAGAGAGCAACTAGATTTCTATGAGACTGTCTTGCTTGTTAAGAAGCCCATAGTCAGTGACATGAAGTGGGTGAACTGGAAATACATTGATGCAAGTGAAGACTATTTCCCCTCATGTTCATGAGAGTTTCAAGCTTGTAGGAGTGGATTCCTTTATTGGTCAGAAGCTCACTAAGTGGAACAAAGAAATGATAATGCAATTCTATTCCAAAACTCATTTCTATCCAGATGGAAGGATTGCATGGATGACACAGGGTTCACCAGTCAACTATCTCCGAGTGGTCTGAACTTCTTGGTGCTCCCGAGGAAGAAGAAAATGACATTGATGTGTATGGGAAGCCCATGATGGACGGCAACTCCGTGGCTAACATGTACAAGCCAATCCCTTCCAAGGATGTTGAGAGTCATAAGCTTGGTTCCGTAAAGCATTTACTTATTGGTTTGGCCACCACAAATACTATCTTGAGGCACACTCTTTTGCCAAAGTCAGGAGATGACAAGATGATCCATGGCCACTCCATCAACTTGCTACATTTGTTTGACACCCCTCAGAAGTTCAAGGTGATGACTTCGATAGTAGACACAATCAATAGGATAGCTGCTCATCAGAAGAGATCGTGTTGATATGCTCCACATAATCAGATGATTATCAACTCCAAAGTTGGAACGAGCATTTATCTACATGATCGTGATCATCTTCCACTTCAGCCTGAGTTTGAGGATAATGTGGTGGTGATGGATGCTTCACACCATACATCTTTTGAGGCTCAAGAGAAGATCCAGGCAGCTACAGCAGCAAAAGTAGCTCAAGAGGCAACATCACCCAATGCTCGCATAGCCAACCTCTAATCAAATAATGATCAGATGGCATATATGTTAGAGGCAACCCTAAGGATGGAGAAGATTCTGGCATTGTTGAGGAAATCGTTAACTGGTAGCTGCTCGGATGGTTGGCGAGTAGGGGATTAATTGGCTAATCGGCAAGTTAATCGGCCATTTAATCAATTAATCGGATGATTTATCGGTTTATCGGCTACTCAGTCACCCTACGAGTAGGGACTAATCGGCAAGTTAACTGGTTAATCGGAAGAATTCTTGAACAGGGGATTCTGGCCAATATTTCCAAGAACTAGGAGAGCTTGATGTAAAGATCACAAAGGTTCAGACTATTGTGGAGAAGCTTAGAGATGATGTCGAGGTAGCTAGAGCTACTCCAGATGATAGTGGAGATGAGCAATCTACCACTGGGAGGTTCCAAAGAGTGCCTAGGGCATCAGGATCTTCAACCGTGCCAGTTGCAGACACGAGGACCACTCACTCTGCACCTATTGCTACTGATCCAGTGCCACCTCCAGTATCTACTCCACCAGCCCAGCGGACGTCAACTCAAGCATTTGCGGATGCACTCATCTCAACGCCATCTACGCACACCGGAGCCACCAGCCAGAAGTCACCTTCAGGGGCTCTGGAGGATCGTGCCTAGAGAACGCATAGCTCTATAACTTTTCGAACTTTTTGGTACTTGTTCCCAAAGGGTGGAAATTGTATAGATCATTAGGCTTCGAGAGAGTCTCTTTTTTTGGCTTGTTGGTTTTCCTTTGAGTTCTTGCTAATATTTCTACTTGATTCATGATACTTTGTTGTTATGTGTGTGAGATACTATGGTTTTAGTGTGTGATTGATTATACTATGCTTCAAGTGTGCTTAATGCTTATCTCTATCATTATTTGTGTAGGATCATTCAGTTATGTCTTTGGAGATGCGTGCATGCTATGACAACCATATCATTTTGTGCGCTCCACCAAGATGTATCTGACATGGAAGAGTGACCCATGATCCTAATCGATTTTGCATTTGCATTCAAACGCAAATTCTTAATAATGCACACATTTAGGGGGAGCTCATGCTTATCACATACTTCTCAAAGCGATGATGTATTTCATTCATTTAATCATTTGTCAAAGCATTGATCTATATGTTGTCATCATTACCAAAAGGGGGAGATTGAAAGTGCAACTAATCCCGGGGTGGTTTTGGTAATTCATCACAACATATATCTCATTGAACTAATATCCATTCAAGATAAATATTTCAAGACATTTAATGATTGGCATGGCATGAAATAGAGATGTGGACCCCTCAAAATGATAAGGACAAGGATTGGCAAAAGCTCAAGACTCTACATTTTTTTAAGTGATCCAAGCTTACATTGAGTCCATACGAAAGCCAATCTATACCTAATAGTAAAGGACAAATACTTTTATAGTTCTCCATACGTCATCCTTTTAGATCCCTCAATTTTACGTTAATCATAAAGAATGATGACCGGGATTTGGAAGGAGGTAAGTTTTTTGTTCTCCTTCTGTCATCCCTTAATACACAAACCTTACATGTACTTTCGCACAAATAATTAATTCGGATGGCTGTGATTTGAACTCAGGACCACACTATTGATAACACACACAATAACCAGTCCACTGGGTAGCACTTTTATTCTTCAAAAGAAATAAATTCTATATGTACATACTGGATTGATGGAGACTATGGGCTGGTCCATCAACATTGCATGGCCAGGCATTATACAAATTCCGACCTCACCCTCTTAATGTAACATCCCAATTTTATTAAATGTGTATGTTAGTATAATCATTCAATGCATATCATATTTCTTTGCATTTTGGAGTTTTTGAAATATTCAAATAATATTTTTCCACTCGAGAAAAACAAATGAGAGGGGATAAGATGACTGCCTCAAACTTATAAAAGAGTGGGAAATTTTATTTTGAATATTATTTGAAGTTTTGGAGTTCATTGGTATTTTCATCTGCAAAAAGTGCATTAATTACATTAGGGAAAATATTTTCAAAGTGTTCTGTGCTTATGTTAATGTTTATTAGGCTCTAAATATTGTATAGTTATTTTATAAATTATTGTGGTGTTTTTATTAATTCATTTGAATTGCTTAGGGCCACTTTAGTCTCCGGTTTAAAACACACACACACACACACACACACACACACACACACACACACACACACACACACACACACACACACACACACAAGAGCGCGCGCGCGCACTCACCCGCCTGGACCGAAACCAGTTCGGCCCAGGAGCGCCCCGACTGGCCCAGTTGGCCATTTGGCCCAAGGCCAGCGCCCCAGCACCCCAGCGCTCGACGCCTCCGCGTCGATCGACCGCCCCGCACTCGCCCTCGCTTGCCTCCTCTCATTGCCGCTGCCAGGAGGGCCCCGCTCGTCAGCTCGTCCCCAACCTCCCGTAGCCCGCGGGATAAACATCCTCGCCGCGCCCCCGCAACCGCCGCTCGGCTCCCTAGCGGATGAGGCTTAACCGCAACCCCGTAGCGCTCCTAGTCGCGCCTATATAAAGGACCCCCTCTTCCAACCTCGCCGTCTCGCTTCTTCCCACGCCGCCCCTACCTCTCGCTGTCGCCGTTCGCATCTCACCGGAGCTGCACCACTCCTTCGTCCATTTCGTCATCTGTGGCACCCCCCTAGCTCTCCTTCCTTTGTCAATTGGATCCCCACGACAACACGCATATGTTTGACACGTTTTTTGCCCCTAGGTACCGTCGGAGCTGCCGCACCGTCGACACCGGAGTCGCCGGAGCACCGAGCCCCGCCGTCTTTGCCTCGCCCCGTCCCGACACTACTGATGAGCGCCGACACCACCTTCGCGACGCCCTCGATGCGCCGCACCTCCGCGTCTTCTTCCCCGACACCGAGGACCGCCGTAGCCACTGCCCCGCCACCGATCGATGTCGCGCCGCCGTCCTCTGCTCGTCGCCGATGTCGCAGCCACTGTAAGCCGCCGCACCTCCTCTTGTTTGTTAGATCGAAGATCAACGGCTTAGATTAGATTGGTTTAGTTGTTGTTTTTTAGTCGAACCGGTACGCGGTTAACCGCGGGATTTAATTTTAAAACCGACCGGTTTTTGTTTAAGTTAGCCGCCGCCGTCGTTTTGCTTAAGGTCCAAACATCTGCTGTATAACCTACGCGGCGAACACCTTTCGGCCAGTAGGAAACTGCCACGTGCCAGGGACCTGTTTGCGATAATTTTTCTTCACTATTTAGTCCCGGTTATTAGCAGATTAGTCCCTGATATTGAATTAGCCACAACTTTTTAACCATAGATCCAAATTCGATGAAACCAGCGGCAAATTCTTCGTATTGTTTAGATCTATCCAGTAGTATCTTTTTGGGTAAACTTTGGTCGGATTAAAATTTGAATTTATTCAGATTCAAATTCGAACTTCAAATTGCCATATCTACCAAACCGTAGCGCTCCTAGTCACGCCTATATAAAGGCCAGGACCCCCTCTTCCAACCTCGCCGTCTCGCTTCTTCCCACGCCGCCCCTACCTCTCGCTGTCGCCGTTCGCATCTCACCGGAGCTGCACCACTCCTTCGTCCATTTCGTCATCTGTGGCACCCCCCTAGCTCTCCTTCCTTTGTCAATTGGATCCCCACGACAACACGCATATGTTTGACACGTTTTTTGCCCCCAGGTACCGTCGGAGCTGCCGCACCATCGACGCCGGAGTCGCCGGAGCACCGAGCCCCGCCGTCTTTGCCTCGCCCCGTCCCGACACTACTGATGAGCGCCGACACCACCTTCACGACGCCCTCGGTGCGCCGCACCTCCGCATCTTCTTCCCCGACGCCGAGGACCGCCGTAGCCGCTGCCCCGCCACCGATCGATGTCGCGCCGCCGTCCTCTGCTCGTCGCCGATGTCGCCAGCCACTGTAAGCTGCCGCACCTCCTCTTGTTCGTTAGATCAAAGATCAACGGCGTAGATTAGATTGGTTTAGTTGTTGTTTTTTAGTCGAACCGGTACGCGGTTAACCGCGTGTTTTAATTTTAAAACCGACCGGTTTTTGTTTAAGTTAGCCGCCGCCGTCGTTTTGCTTAAGGTCCAAACATCTGCTGTATAACCTACGCGGCGAACACCTTTCGGCCAGTAGGAAACTGCCACGTGCCAGGGACCTGTTTGCGATAATTTTTCTTCACTATTTAGTCCCGGTTATTAGCAGATTAGTCCCTGATATTGAATTAGCCACAACTTTTTAACCATAGATCCAAATTCGATGAAACCAGCGGCAAATTCTTCGTATTGTTTAGATCTATCCAGTAGTATCTTTTTGGGTAAACTTTGGTCGGATTAAAATTTGAATTTATTCAGATTCAAATTCGAACTTCAAATTGCCATATCTACCAAACCGTAACTCCGATTAAGTCGATTCTTTTTCCATTCTGTTACCGTAGCCAAAGCCTATCACCTGGACTTTTGTCGCAATAATTTTCACACACTAGAATCTGTCCATTAGTATTTTTAGTAGCATGCCTAGAATGCACTATAGTTCACATCACTTTTTGAGCCATATGCCTAAGTTGTTTTGCACTTAGAATATTTCCAGGCTAGTTTAGTGTGTGGTTTGTTCATTTGGTTTTTTTGAGACTTTTTCATTTGCTTGTTATTTTGGTTCTTCAGAATGTTTGCTTATGTATGAATAGTTTACTTTGACGATAGATTTCCCGGAGTGCGAAGCAGAATACTACCAGTCTTTAGAATTCAACCAGCAGTATCAAGGCAAGTTGCATCTTGATCATGTTTCATTACCTATGTTTTTATTATGCACTTAGTTCTTTGCGGTAGGACTGCATGGTAGGAATTTATGCCGGATGGCTATGCTTGCACCCAGTAGTTCATTGAGGTAGGCCTGAAACTTATCACTTTGTCACCACCGTTTTACATTATGTTGCTTCGCTAAGTAGACATGGATTGGGGAGTGAACATTGTAAAGTATGAGTGACAATGTAGTAAATATGACCTAAGATAATTAATGAACTACCTGGGCGGAAACTTGTTGGAATGGTGGCGAAGTACAGTGGGGCACGCATGGGAAATCCATTGTGGTGCACAACTAGTGGACCGTCCGCTCAGGCTCAAAGAGATCAATCGTATTCTCATGTCTAGTGGCTTACGTGTGCAGCCGCAAGCCAATATGGGCTCTGGCTTAGTTGAGTAGATAGTGTGACCCCTTCCGGGATAGGATAGCAGATGTAGAATGAGTAGGTGTACCGGCCTATCTGTGGGGTAGGGGAAACATTTTCGAAAGGCTATGTCTCGACCCTCTGATCATGGATGTGGTCGAGTCTTGTGGGAACAAGTGTGCAACCTCTGCAGAGTGTCAACCTAATCGATTAGCCGTGTCCCCGGTTACGGACAATTTGAGCATCTAGTAGTGGAAATGCTGGGAGATCTCATCACATTAATTAAACAATTGGGATTATAAGTGATAACTTTGGGAACGGATTGAGTTGGGTATGCCAACTCATCCTATGCTATTTTTCATGGTTGTACAACAATTACTTTGAAATAGGGAAAAACTAGCTTTATGCAAAACTAAACTTAGAGCTTTCCACCAGCCAAATTGCATGTACAAATAGGTTCTTTTACTCTTGATGTGACTTGCCAGTACATTCAATGTACTGACCTATATGGCTGCAACTTATTGCATTGCAGATATATCTGACGAGGATTAAGGTGTGCTAGGTCGATGTTCTACACTCAACCTTGCTCGTGGAGTTGGACTCATTTACTACTTTGCTTCCGTAGTATTTGTTTATTCGTCTCTATGCCCTATTATGTGATAAATGTATTGCTCCTGGACTATCGATGTAATAAAGAGATGTGTGTTATTTCTATTATTTCATCGAGTACTATGTGTGCTAGCAAGTCGATCCAGGGACTAGCACGGTAAGCACAGAGACTTTGACTCTTACCGGGTCGAGTCGCTACACTTAAATAGAATTCTTCTAATTTATATATGTTCCAACTTTCCTGGTATCAAGGAGCCATCTTATGAATTAATAAGCAATGAAGGAAGGAAAGGATTGATACATAGAAATAAGGAATACATGCGAGAAATAAGGAAAGGAATAAAGAAAGAAATGAGTTCTATGAGAATTCATCACGTTCTATGCTGGTGGGGCTGGAAATAAGGAAAGGAATAATGAGTAAGGAATGGAAAGTGGTGGCGCTAGACCTGGAGAAGGAAAGCTCGGCCCAGGATCATTGACGTCCAGCATGGTGGTGATGATGACGACATGGTCGTCTACTGATAATCCCTAAGTGCAAGGAATCATCATAGAAAATTTTCGAAGATGGAAGTGGTAAGTATGGAGTGTCGAACCCAAAAGGAGATAAATGTAAGATTAATATTCTCTAAAGTCCTATCTGCCACTGATACAACTCTACATACATCGAGCGTTTGCTTTCATCTAGAAACAAGAAATAAAACTACGTTGCGGGTATGAAGAGGATATCGTTGCATGATACAGAGAGCTAAAATATAAAATAGGTTCTGTTAACATAAAGTTAGAATATATTATAATATATTTCAAATAGCAAGTGTGAATAGTGGTGGATCGTATGTGAAATTTCCCTAGGCAATTGTTAACAAGATCGGTAATCATTATTGCAATTTCATATGAGGGAGAGGCATAAGCTAACATACTTTCTCTACTTGGTTCATATGCACTTATGATTGGAACTCTAGCAAGCATCAGCAACTACTAAAGATCATTAAGATAAAACCCTCCCATAGCATTAAAGTATGAAGTCCTGTTTACTCCCATACGCAAACAACACCCTTACTCGGGTTTAAGCTTCTGTCACTCTAGCAACCCACTATAAGCGAATCATGAACATATTGCGAACCCTGCAACAGGAATCCCTGATGTGTGCGCAGCACGGAGGGCACCATAGGACAACACCAAAATAAAACATACAACTCAAACCAATCTAGATCATCAATCAACCCAAAAGACAAAAGAAATCTACTCAAAACATCATAGGATGGCAACACATCATTGGATCATAATATGTGGCATAAAGCACCATGTTCAAGTAGGGATTATAGTGGTGTGCGGGAGAGTGGACCGCTTTAAAGAGATGAGGAAGGTGATGTTGATGAAGGCAATCACCGCGGTGATGTTTCCCCCCGCGGCACTTCGGCGCCATCGAGAGAGGGGGGGAGAGAGTCTCCCCCTTGTGCTTCCTCCTCCATGGCCTCCCCCTAGATGGGGAGATGTTCTCCCCTGTTCCTTGGCCTCCGTAGTGTTCATGGCCCCTCCGGCTTCCTCCTCCATGGCCTCCGGTGATGATGCCCCCCTTAGGAAGGGTGCCGGAGAAGGCCTAGATTGATTTTCATGGCTACAGAGGCTTGCAGTGGCGGAACTTCCAATCTAGGGTTATTTTTGGAGGTTTGGGAATTTATAAGAATTTTTGGCGTCGGTCTCACGTCAAGGGGGTGCCCGAGGGGCCCACATGCCTGGAGCACCCCCTGCGGGTTAGGGCGCGCCTAGAGGACTTGTGGCCTCCTCGTCAACTTCCTGGACCAGATCTTGTGCTTAGGAGTCTCTTTTGGTCCGTAGAAAATCATTGTAAATTTTTAGCCGATTCCGAGAACTTTTATTTCCGCACAAAAAAATGACAACACAGTAGTTCTAGTGAAAACAGCGCCAGTCCGGGTTAGTTCTAATCAAATCATACCAAAACCATATAAAATTGTTGTAAACATGGCATGAATACTTCATAAACTATAGATAAGTTGGAGACATATCAGCATCCCCAAGCTTAAATTCTTCTCGTCCTCGAGTAGGTACATGATAAAAGAAATATTTTATGAAGTGTGAATGCTAGCATAGTGCATAAATTTGATCAATGATAGTTCCAAACACTTTTTCTAGAATCATTATATATCATAAACAGTAGCTCATCTCATAAAACTTCTCATGGTAAAGTAACAAGCTATTCACATGTTAAAGTATAGACCATAAAGTTTCTTGAAAACTAACAAACTATGTTCTCAGTCACCAAACAATTACAATTCATCTTACTTTCAGGAAAGGTCTATGTAAGAGCTCTGATTTAGCAAATTCCACATACTCAACTATCATGTAGTCTTCCATGATTGCTAACACTCAAAGCATATTTTTAGAACAAATAGCATCCGTCAAACAAAGAGAAAGATAGGGGCTTTAATGTTTCGCCTCCCAACTTATTTACCATATAGATAATTGTCAACAATAATAATTCATGATCAAATATATTTGAATGGTCATATATGCTCGGATCTTTCCCACCACATTATGCTCGCTAACTGAAAAATAACTAAGGTTGAAATAAGAATGAATACTATTGACTCTTGCATAAAAGTAAATACATAAAAGTAAAACATAGGCCCTTCTGAGAGGGAAGCAGAGGTTGTCATGCGCTTTTTATTTTTGGATGTGCAAACCCTTAATATAAAGGAACGTCGTGTTGTATTGCCCTTTGTGATAGCAACCTTTATTATGCAGTCTGTAGCTTTTATTTCTTTACCATCACAAGTTCATACAACGCTTATTTTCCCTTACAGTAAAAGATCATACATATTTAGGAGCAATTTTTATTCCTTTTTGCATGAATGAAAACTTACTTGAAGGATCTTATTCAATCCCTAGGTAGATATGGTGGACACTCATGGCAAGAAACAGGGTTTAAGGGTTTTTGGATGCACAAGTAGTTTCTCTACTTAGTACAAATTTTTGGCTAGCAAAAGATTATAAGAAAGCACCACATGTTGGCAGATCCATAACAATATAACTTCTATACAAATATACCCAAACATAACTCATTATGTGGTCTTCCTTGTCCAACTTCAACTAATTTGCTCAAGTTTGAAAAAAATTAATGGGGCTCACAGTCATAGAAGATGTCTAAGATAGTATATTTATATGTGAAATCTCTCTTCCTTCAATATTCTTTCAAGAATTGTTCAAGTGACCAATGCGGTGTTTGCTAACTTTCAATAAATTTTACCACCTATACTTTTTATATGTGAAGTAATTACTCCACATGGGATAAGCATATGAAACATGTATAATTTCATATTTATGATATTCAATTCATTCAACCATTTACTCATAGGATATAAGTGAAGCACGAGAGCAAATGACAAGGCTACTCCAAAAAGATATAAGTGAAGATCAATGTGTAGTCAAATAGTTAAATAGCCATGTGAGGACACACTCTCATTCAAGATTTTAGATCCAATGATTTTATTCAAACAACTAGTAAAATGGAAATACACTCCAAGCAAAACACATATCATGTGATGAATAAAAATATAGCTCCAAGTAAGGTATACCGATAGTGTTGAAGACGAAAGAAGGGATGCGATTCGGGGCATCCCCAAGCTTAGTTGCTTGGGTCTTCCTTGAATATTACCTTGGTGTTCCTTGGGATTCCCCAAGATTAGTGTCTTTCCACTCCCTATTCTCCTCATATTGATATCTCACCCAAAACTTGAAAACTTCAATCACACAAAACTTGACGGAACTTCATGAGATAGGTTAGTATGATAAAGGGCAAACCAATCACTTTGGTACTATTAAAGACAAGATTCATAATTGTTCTCACACAATGACTACTGTACCTTATCATTTCCACAATTTTTATTAAGCAATATAAGCCATAGCAACTAGAAACACAAGCAAACTATGCATTGAAAACAGAATCTGTCAAAAACAGAACAGTGTGTAATGATCCGGACAATGATCATACTTTTGTAAATCCAAAAATTCTGAAAAATTAGGATAACATGGGCAATTTGTATATCAAGAAACACAAGCAAACTATGCATTGAAAACAGAATCTGTCAAAAACAAAACAGTGTGTAATGATCTGGACAATGATCATACTTCTATAAATCCAAAAATTCTGAAAAATTAGGACAACATGGGCAATTTGTATATCAATCTTGTGTAAAAAATTCAGAATGTTATCACATTCCAGTGAATTTAAACAATTACATTACTGGAAACAAAAGTTTCTGTTTTTGCACAGAGTCAAGTCACCTATCATCCACACTACCCCAAAGGCTTTACTTGGCACTTTATTGACACAAAAACTATAAAACATGATTACTATAGTAGCTTAATCATGTGAAAACTCAAAAACGGTAGGTATAAATGTCGGGTTGTCTCCCAACAAGCATTTTTATTTAAAGCTTTCTAGATAAACATGATATTTTAATGATACTCTTCCAAGCCCAATTTCGATGATAATTTTCTTGATACTCTAAAAGATATAAGTGAAGTTCATAGAGCATTCTACAATTAATATGGATTGACCAATATCCAAGATCATAATATATAAGTGAAGCACATGAAGCATTCTATAAAGCCACACTCAAAAGATTTAAGTGAAGCACATGAAGCATACTATAAATCAATTAAGGGCTATCTCATACTAGCAAGGTGCATAAAGGAAAACAAAATAAAAATAGACACAAAAGACAGATATCATGTGAACAAAACAAAAACCGAGGTATACCGATAATTCTCGAAGAAGAAAGATGGGATGCCAACCGGGGCATCCCCAAGCTTAGATGCTTGAGTATCCTTGAAATATTTACTTGGGGTGCCTTTGGCATCCCCAAGCTTGAACTCTTGCCTCTCCTTATTCTTCACATATCCATAACTCCTCGATCTTTGAACACTTCATCCGCACAAAACTTGACAAAAAACCTTGTGAGATCCGTTAGTATAATAAAGCAAATCACTACTTTTACGTACTATTGTAAACTCATTCCAATTTCATATGAGCATTATATCTACTGTATTTAAACTTCACCATGGTTCATACCCCCCGATACAACCCACAGATTCATCAAAACAAGCGAACGACACATAGAAAACAGAACCTGTCAAAAACAGGATAGTCTGTAGCAATCTGAAAATTTCCTATACTTCTGTAACTCCAAAATTTCTAAAAAATTAGGAAAAAAATAAAAAACCATAACAATATTGTCACTACTGCAGGATGCTGCTAACGCGACACTATGATCAGAGACCCTTTGACGAAACTGTGTGCTATGCATTAATCGCAAACAGCGATGTAAAATAACCATCAAAAAAGGTGCAAAACTCTTGCGATGGCGGGTACATCAAACATGGTTCAGATTTTACTTGCATTTGCGATGATGGGCATACAGTTGATCCAAATGAAATGTTTGTGATTAGATGGAACAACAGAAACGGGCAGCCATATCAATGTGTGTGCGATACACGGCATACAGTTTACTCTAATGAACTGTTTGCTATTAGGGAAAGCAACAGAAATGGTCAACGAAATCAAGGTGTGAGTGATATACGGCATATGGTTCACTCGAATGAACTGTTTGGATTAGGGAAGATAACATCAACGGTTCAACTTAATAAGATGTGTGTGATACGTGGCAAACAGGGCCGGAGGTTAATCTGAGAACAAGTACATAGAGGTTAATTTGACATACATGACTTATAAGTTTCACTGAAATCATATCACTTTTTTTGGAAAACATTTAATTGCGTCGAATGTATATAGTGCTCCTTCCTATTAGTTGAATTAACCTCGAGGTCCATGTTTTGGAAACATGTTGTAAATTAACGGGATAGACCATCATTCAAGCCAATCAACATGTGTTCCAAAAATAAAAATTATCAAAAAGTAACGAGATAGACATTCTTCAAGCCAATCAACATGTGTTCAAAAAACAAACAAAAAACAAAAATTACAAAACAAAGACCTCGATATTAACTAGATGGATGGTTCACTACAAAGGTTTTTAATAAATCTTTGAAGTGACCCATCCATCTAGTTAATATCGAGTCCACTTCCCATCCGGTCACCCATCTCATGACTACTCTAGCCTCAACACAGTTAACTTGGGAGTTCTGTTAGATGAATCGGTAGGGAAGCTAGCCCTTGCTGCTGTAGGATCCCTCTTGGCATCCTTGATTGCGCAACACAATGGAAGCGGTTCAACTAAACAAGATGTGTGTGATATGTGGCAAACATGTCCGTGATTAGAAATGTGTGCGAAGACCAATAATAACACAAACGAGTGCTGCTAATAAGCCGTGTGATTTGCTCTGTCTATAGAAGAATAACATGTGTGTGTGTGTGTGTGTATATATATATATATATAACTAAATCCCTGTTCAAGAATTCATCCGATTAACCAGTTAACTTGTCGATTAATCCCTACTCGTAGGGTCACCGAGTAGCCTATAAGTTGATAAATAATCTGATTAATTGACTAAATGGCTGATTAACTTGCCGATTAGCCTATTAATGCCCTACTCACCAGCCAACCGAGCATCTACCAGTTAACGATTTCCTCAACAATGACTGAAATAAACATCTAATTACATAAGTGACTATACAGATCATGCGCACTCACCTCAATAAACAATTGCATGCATTCTAAAGTAGGAGAAATGATCGTCTAGTCATCTACTTCTTGTGACGCTCCCGCCACTACTATGTGGCTCGATCCCTCGTCTGGGGCATGAAGAAGACACTTCCTCATGTCAACGACCCGCATGTACATCTCGTAGCTTGTGTACGCGTCCTTGGCCGCGTACTTGACGTTTTGTTCATCTAGTCTCTCATGCCAAACACTGTGCCAGGCATTCTTATCCTTCTTGCTCTCACCCTTCATCTTGATGTAGTAGGGGTCGATGATGGCCGAGGCGAGGTCAACCAGGGAGTTAAGTTTGTTGTTGTCACTGCCCCATACCTTGTAGTGGTACTGGATGTCGATAAGATTCCGGCATTTCAAGCCCGAAACCTTGAGCGCTTTTAGATCGTTGGTGGTGTCCATCATAGCAAAATTGTAGTCGGAGCTGTTGATAAACCTGGCGAAATGCACGCAAGGCCTTGTGGCCAGGTGGTAGTGGTAGAAGAGGACGTCATGTCGCACACACAACAGGGCAACGACAACCTTCTGATCATGCCCGACATGACCGATGGTGTACTCGAGGTCGAAGCCGACCACTTGGTACTTGTCCTCGGCAATGAACAGCTCCGTAGTTTGTATGGAGCTCTCCACTGACACCGGATCGTTCGTGTACACCACCGACACTGGATGATTACGCTCACTTTTACCACTTGCTACCTTGTTGTTTTTATATTTTCATATTACAAAAACCTATATCTACAATCCATATTGCACTTGTATCACCATCTCTTCGCCGAACTAGTGCACCTATACAATTTACCATTGTATTGGGTGTGTTGGGGACACAAGAGACTCTTTGCTATTTGGTTGCAGGGTTGTTTGAGAGAGACCATCTTCATCTTATGCCTCCGATGGATTGATAAACCTTAGGTCATCCACTTGAGGGAATTTTGCTTCTGTCCTACAAACCTCTGCACTTGGAGGCCCAACAACGTCTACAAGAAGAATGTTGCATAGTAGACATCAAGCTCTTTTCTAGCGCCATTGCCGGGGACGTTAGTGCTTGAAGGTATATCTTTAGATCTTGCAATTGAATCTTTTTATTTCTTATTTTATCACTAGTTTAGTTTGTAAAAGAAAACTACAAAAAAATGGAATTGAGGGTGCCTCATATGCTTCATCTTTTTAATATCTTCCATGAAAATGATGGAAAGGAAAATTGTGCTCAAGTTCTAGAAGAAGAAATCTATAAAATGTTTGGCACTAAATTTTTGTATGATGAGCATGATTGCAATGTTGTTAGTGTGAATTCTTTGAATATCCATGATGCTAATGATATGCAAAGCCACAAGCTTGGGGATGCTATGTTTGATGAAGATGATATTTTTAGTCCCCCATGTTTTGATGAGCAAATTTATTATGATGAAAGCATGCCTCCTATTTATGATGATTATACTTATGAAAGTGGATTTGGAGAGGTCATGACTTTATTTAGTGATGAATCGGCTATTTTGGAAGAGGTTCCAATTGATTATAAGAACAAAGTTGCTATCTATGATGATTATTGTGATGACATGTATGCTATAAAAAATAATGATAACCATGGAACTTGTCATCATGATTTTAATTTTCAATTGGATTATGCCTCACATGATAGTTATTTTGTTGAGTTTACTCCCACTACTATTCCGAATGAGAAGAATCTTGCTTATGTGGAGAGTAATAAAATTTACATGTGTGGGGGTCATGAAAATAATGCTTTATGTGATAGGTATATTGTTTAATTCATCCAAGATGCTACTAAAAATTATTATGAGGGAGGAATTTATGCTTGTAGGTAATGCAATAATATCAAGTTTCCTCTCTATGTGTTGAAAATTTTGAAGTTATGCCTGTTTTGCTTTCCTATGATAGTTGATTCTTGTTCCCATAATTTGTTTGCTCAGAAAATCCCTATGCATAGGAAGTGGGTTATACTTAAATGTGCTAGTCATATTCTTCATGATGCTCTCTTTATGTTTCAATTCTTATCTTTTATGTGAGCATCATTGAAATCATCATGCCTAGCTTAAAAGGCATTAAAGAAAAGCACTTGTTGGGTGACAACCCAATATTTATCATTACTATTTTTGTGTGTTCACATGATTATTCTACTGTAGTAATCATGTTTTATAGCTTTTGTTTCAATAAAGTGCCAAGTAGAACGCTTGGGAACACTTGGGTGAAAGTTAATGCGATCTTGCCGTAAAAAATAGAAACTTTGCGCTCACGAGAATAATTGTCATTTTTAACAGAAAAGTGCTTTTAAGTTGATTCTTTTTGCAGAAGATTAATAGACAAATTCCTCACGTCCATCAATTTAAAACTTTGGAGTTACAGAAGTATTCGAGAGTTACAGATTACAACAGACTGTTCTGTTTTTGACAGATTCTTTTTTCTATGTGTTGTTTGCTTATTTTGATGAATCTATGAGTAGTATCGGAGCGTATGAACCATGGATAAGTTGGAATACACTAGATATTACACCAATATGAATTTATAATGAGTTCACAATGGTACCAAAAGCGGTGATCTATTTTCTTATACTAACGAAGCTTACGAGTTTTTTGTTGAGTTTTGTGTTGTGAAGTTTTCAAGTTTTGGGTAAAGATTCGACGGACTATGGAATAAGGAGTGGCAAGAGCCTGAGCTTGGGGATGCCCAAGGAACCCCAAGGTAATATTCAAGGACAACCAAGAGCCTAAGCTTGGGATGCCCCGGATGGCATCCCCTCTTTCATCTTCGTTCATCGGTAACCTTACTTGGAGCTATATTTTTATTCACCACATGATATGTGTTTTGCTTGGAGTGTCATTTTATTTTACTTTGTTTTGCTTGCTGTTTGAATATATCCCAAGATCTGAAATTCTTAAATGTTAGAGAGTCTTCACGTAGTCACATAATTATACATATACGCATTGATCTTCACTTATATCTTTCGGAGTAGTTTGTCATTTTCTCTAGTGCTTCACTTATATCTTTATAGAGCACGACGGTGGTTTTATTTTGAAGAAATAGATGAACTCTCATGATTCCCTTATATTATTTTGAGAGTCTTTTAGAACAGCATGGTAATTTGCTTGGGTTATAAATTTAGTCCTAATATGATGGGCATCCAAGAGGGATATAATAAAAACTTTGATATAAAGTGCATTGAATACTATGAGAAGTTTGATTCTTTATGATTGTTTTGAGATATGAAGATGGTGATATTATAGTCGTCCTAGTTGTGTAATTGTGAATTTGAAAAATACTTGTGTTGAGGTCTGTGAGTCCCGTAGCATGCACGTATGGTAACTATTGTGTGACAAATTTCAAGCATGAGGTACCTCTTTGATTGTACTCCTTGTGTGTGGAGGTCGGGATCGCGCGATGGTTAACTCCTACCAACCCTTCCCGTAGGAGCATGCATGTAGTGCTTGATTTTGATGACTTGTAGATTTTTGCAATAAGTATGTGAGTTCTTTATGACTAATGTTGAGTCCATGGATTATACGCACTCTGACCCCCATCATTGCCAGCCTCTCTAGTACCGCGCAACTTTCGCCGGTACCATAAACCCACCATTTAATTTCCTCAAAACAGCCACCCTACCTACCTATTGTGGCATTTCCGTAGCCATTCCGAGATATATTACCATGCAACTTTCCACTGTTCCATTTATTATGACACACTCCATCATTATCATATTGCCTTGCATGATCATGTAGTTGACATCGTATTTGTGGCAAAGCCACCATTCATAATGTTTTTCATACATGTTACTCTTGATTCATTGCACATCCCGGTACACCACCGGAGGTATTCATGTAGAGTCATATTTTGATCTAATCCATGAGTTGTAAATAAATAGAAGTGTAATGATCATCATTATTAGAGCATTGTCCTGTGTGAGGAAATAAAAAAAGGCCAAAGAAGCCAATGAAAAAAAGAGGCCAAAGAAGCCAAACAAAAAAAGAGAAAAAGAGAGAAGGGACAATGCTACTATCAGTTTTCCACATTTGTACTTGAAAGTAGCACCATGATCTTCATGGTAGAGAGTCTCTTATTTTGTCACTTTCATATACTAGTGGGAATTTGTGTTATAGAACTTGGATTGTATATTCTAACCATGGGCTTCCTCAAAATTCTCTAGGTCTTCGTGAGCAAGCAACTTGGATGCACACCCACTTAGTTTCTTTTATTGAGATTTCATACATTTATAGCTCTAGTGTATCTGTTGCATGGCAATCCCTACTCACTCACATTGATATCTATTGATTGGCATCTCCATAGCCCATTATTATTCCTAGTTGATGTGAGGCCATCTTCCTCCTTTTTGTCTTCTCCACAACCACCATTCTATTCCGCCTATTGTGCTATGTCCACGGCTCACGCTCATGTATTGCGTGAAAGTCGAAAAAGTTTGAGAATACTAAAGTATGAAACAATTGCTTGGCTAAAACCAGGGTTGTGCATGATTTGAATATTTTGTGTGACGAAGATGGAGCATAGCCAAACTATATGATTTTGTAAGGATAAGCTTTCTTTGGCCATGTTATTTTGAGAAGACATAATTGCCTTGTTAGTATGCTTGAAGTATTATTGTTTTTATGTCAATATTAAACTTTTGTTTAGAATCTTATGGATCTGAATATTCTTGCCACAACAGAGAAGATTACGTTGATAAATATGTTAGGTAGCATTCCACATCAAAAATTCTGTTTTTATCATTTACCTACTCGAGGACGAGCAGGAATTAAGCTTGGGGATGCTGATACGTCTCCAATGTATCTATAATTTTTTATGTATTCATGCCATGTTTATAATATTTTTACATGCTTTTGGTATGATTTGGTTAGAACTAACCCGGACTGACGCTATTTTCAACAGAACTACAATGGTGTTGTTTTTGTGCAGAAATAAAAGTTCTCGGAATGTGCTGAAAATAAACGGAGATTTTTTCTCGAAAATATAAAAAATACTGGAACAAAAGTTATCAAAGAGGAGTCCCATGGAGCCCACGAGGGTGGGGGCGTGCCCACCCCCTAGGGGGTGCCCCTGTGCCTCGTGGACTCCTCGAGGGCCCCCTAACTTCTTCTCGATGCCAAACCCTCTTATAAATACAGAAACCCCCAGAAATAAAGCTAGATCGGGAGTTCCGCCGTTGCAGGCCTCTATAGCCACCAAAAACCTCTCGGGAGCCCGTTACGGCACCCTGCCGGAGGGGGAATCCATCACCGGTGGCCATCTTCATCATCCTGGCGCTCTCCATGATGAGGAGGGAGTAGTTCACCCTCGGGGCTAAGGGTATGTACCAGTAGCTATGTGTTTGATCTCTCTCACTCTCTCCCCCCCTCTCTCTCGTTCTTGATTTGGCATGATCTGATGTATCACGAGCTTTGCTACTATAGTTGGATCTTATGATGTTTCTCCCCCTCTACTCTCTTGTAATGGATTGAGTTTTCCCTTTGAAGTTATCTTATCGGATTGAGTCTATAAGGATTTGAGAACACTTGATGTATGTCTTGCATGTGCTTATCTGTGGTGACAATGGAATATCACGTGATCCACTTGATGTATGTTTTGGTGAACAACTTGCGGGTTCAGTGACCTTGTGAACTTATGCATAGGGGTTGGCACACATTTTCATCTTGACTCTCCGGTAGAAACTTTGGGCACTCTTTGAAGCTCTTTGTGTTGGTTGAATAGATGAATCTAAGATTGTGTGCTGCATATCGTATAATCATACCCGCGGATACTTGAGGTGACATTGGAGTATTTAGGTGACATTAGGGTTTTGGTTGATTTGTGTCTTAAGGTGTTATTTTACTACGAACTCTAGGGCTGTTTGTGACACTTATAGGAATAGCCCAATGGATTGATCGGAAAGAATAACTTTGAGGTGGTTTCGTACCCTACAATAATCTCTTCGTTTGTTCTCTGCTATTAGTGACTTTGGAGTGACTCTTTGTTGCATGCTGAGGGATTCTTATATGATCTAATTATGTTATCCTTGTTGAGAGAACTTGCACTAGTGAAAGTATGAACCCTAGGCCTTGTTTCCTACCATTGCAATACCGTTTACGCTCACTTTTACCACTTGCTACCTTGCTGTTTTTATATTTTAAGATTACAAAAACCTATATCTATAATCTATATTGCACTTGAATCACCATCTCTTTGCCAAACTAGTGCATCTATACAATTTACCATTATATTGGGTGTGCTGGGGACACAAGAGACTCTCTGCTATTTGGTTGCAGGGTTGTTTGAGAGAGACCAGCTTCATCCTACGCCT
This sequence comes from Triticum aestivum, assembly GCF_018294505.1. Lineage (NCBI taxonomy): Eukaryota > Viridiplantae > Streptophyta > Magnoliopsida > Poales > Poaceae > Triticum > Triticum aestivum. The sequence goes on along the minus strand of NC_057813.1, from coordinate 322,032,684 downwards.
CCCACGGATTGATAAACCTTAGGTTATCCATTTGAGGGAAATTTGCTACTGTCCGAACAAACCTCTACACTTGGAGGCCCAATTACGTCTACAAGAAGAATGTTGCGTAGTAGACATCAAGCTCTTTTCTGGCGCTATTGCCGGGGAGGTTAGTGCTTGAAAGTATATCTTTATATCTTGCAATCGAATCTTTTTGTTTCTTGTTTTATCACTAGTTTAGTTTATAAAAGAAAAGTACAAAAAATGAAATTGAGGGTGCCTCATATGCTTCATCTTTTTATATTTCCGTGAAAATGATTGAAAGGAAAATTGTGCTCAAGTGCTAGAAGAAGAAATCCATAAAATGTTTGGCACTAAATTTTTGTATGATGAGCATGATTGCAATGTTGTTAGTGTGAATTATTTGAATATCCATGATGCTAATGATATGCAAGGCCACAAGCTTGGGGATGCTATGTTTGATGAAGATGATATTTTTAGTCCTCCAAGTTTTGATGAGCAACTTTATTATGATGAAAGCATGCCTCCTATTTATGATGATTATATTTATAAAAGTGGATTTTGAGAGGTCATAACATTATTTAGTGATGAATCCGCTATTTTGGAAGAGGTTCCAATTGATTATGAGAACAAAGTTGCTATCTATGATGATTATTGTGATGACATGTATGCTATATAGAATAATGATAACCATGGAACTTGTCATCATGATTTTAATTTTCAATTGGATTATGCCTCACATGATAGTTATTTTGTTGAGTTTACTCCCACTACTATTCCGAATGAGAAGAATCTTGCTTATGTGGAGAGTAATAAAATTTATATGCGTGGGGATCATGAAAATAATGGTTTATGTGATAGTTATATTGTTGAATTCATCCATGATGCTGCTGAAAACTATTATGAGGGGGGAATTTATGCTTGTAGGAATTGCAATAATATCAAGTTTCCTCTCTATGTGTTGAAAATCTTGAAGTTGTGCTTGTCTTGCTTTCCTATGCTAGTTGATTCTTATTCCCATAAGTTGTTTGCTCACAAAATCCCTATGCATAGGAAGTGGGTTAGACTTAAATGTGCTAGTCATATTCTTCATGATGCTCTCTTTATGTTTCAATTCTTATCTTTTATGTGAGCATCATTGAAATCATCATGCCTAGCTTAAAAGGCATTAAAGAAAAGTGCTTGTTGGGAGACAACCCAATATTTATCCTAACTGTTTTTGTGTGTTCACATGATTATTCTACTGTAGTAATCATGTTTTATAGCTTTTGTTTCAATAAAGTGCCAAGTAGAACCTTTGGGAAGACTTGGGTGAAAGTTAATGCGATCTTGCTGTAAAAAACAGAAACTTTGTGCTGACGAGAATAATTGTCATTTTTAACAAACAAGTTGTTTTAAGTTGATTCTTTTTGCAGAAGATTAATAGACAAATTCCTCATGTCCACCAATTTGTTTCAGAATTGTTGGAAGTATTTGAGAGTTATAGATTACTACAGACTATTCTGTTTTTGACAGATTCTATTTTCTATGTGTTGTTTGCTTATTTTGATGAATCTATGAGTAGTATCGGAGGGCATGAACCATGGAGAAGTTGGAATACAGTAGACATTACACCAATATTAATTTATAATGAGTTCACAACAGTACCAAAAGTGGTGATTTATTTTCTTATACTAATGGAGCTTAGGAGTTTTTTGTTGTGTTTTGTGTTGTGAAGTTTTCAAGTTTTGGGTAAAGATTCGATGGACTACGGAATAAGGAGTGGCAAGAACCTAAGCTTGGGGGTGCCCAAGGCACCCCAAGGTAATATTCAAGGACAACCAAAAGCCTAAGCTTGGGGATGCCCTGGATGGCATCCCCTCTTTCATCTTCGGTTACCGGTAACCTTATTTGGAGCTATATTTTTATTCACCACATGATATGTGTTTTGCTTGCCGCGTCATTTTATTTTATTTTGTTTTGCCTGATGTTTGAATAATATCCCAAGATCTGAAATTCTTAAATGTCAGAGAGTCTTCACATAGTTACATAATTATACGACTACTCATTGATCTTTACTTATATCTTTTGGAGTAGTTTGTTATTTGCTCTAGTGCTTCACTTATATCTTTTTAGAGCACGACGGTGGTTTTAGTTTGAAGAGATAGATGAACTCTCATGCTTCACTTATATTTTGAGAGTATTTTAGAATAACATGGTAATTTGCTTTGGTTATAAATTGAGTCCTAATATGATGGGCATCCAAGAGGGATATAATAAAAACTTTCATGTAAAATGCATTGAATACTATGAGAAGTTTGGTTCTTTATGATTGTTTTGAGATATGAAGATGGTGATATTAGAGTCATGCTAGTGGTGTAATTGTGAATTTGAGAAATACTTGTGTTGAGTTTTGTGAGTCCCGTAGCATGCACGTATGGTAACCATTGTGTGATAAATATGAAGCATGAGGTATCTCTTTGATTGTACTCCTTGTGTATGGAGGTCGGGATCGTGCGATGGTCAACTCCTACCAACCCTTCCCCTAGGAGCATGCACGTAGTGCTTAGTTTTGATGACTTGTAGATTTTTGCAATAAGTATGTGAGTTCTTTATGACTAATGTTGAGTCCATGGATTATACGCACTCTGACCCTTCCATCATCGCCAGCCTCTCTAGTACCGCGCAACTTTCGCCAGTACCATAAACCCACCATTTAATTTCCTCAAAACAGCCACCCTGCCTACCTATTATGGCATTTCCATAGCCATTCCGAGATATATTACCATGCAACTTTCCAATGTTCCATTTATTATGACACGCTCCATCATTGTCATATTACCTTGCATAATCATGTAGTTGACATCGTATTTGCGGCAAAGCCACCATTCATAATTTTTTTCATACATGTCACTCTTGATTCATTGCACATCCCGGTACACTATCGGAGGTATTCATGTAGAGTCATTTTGTTCTAATCCATGAGATGTAGATAAATAGAAGTGTAATGATCATCATTATGAGAGCATTGTCCCGCGTGAGGAAATAAAAAAAAGAGGCCAAAGAATCCAATGAAAAAAACAGGCCAACGAAGCCAAACAGAAAAAGAGAAAAAGAGAGAAGGGACAATGGTACTATCATTTTTCCACACTTGTGCTTCAAAGTAGGACCATGATCTTCATGGCAGAGAGTCGCTTATTTTGTCACTTTCATTATACTAGTGGGAATTTGCGTTATAGAACTTGGCTTGTATATTCCAACGATGGGCTTCCTCAAAATGCTCTAGGTCTTCGTGAGCAAGCAACTCGGATGCACACCCACTTAGTTTCTTTTGTTGAGATTTCATACATTTATCGCTCTAGTGCATCTGTTGCATGGAGATCCCTACTCACTCACATTGATATCTATTGATTGGCATCTCCATAGCCCATTATTATGCCTAGTTGATGTGAGGCCATCTTCCTCCTTTTTGTCTTCTCCACAACCACCATTATATTCCGCATATAGTGCTATGTCCACGGCTCACGCTCATGTATTGCGTGAAAGTTGAAAAAGTTTGAGAATACTAAAGTATGAAACAATTACTTGGCTGAAACCAGGGTTGTGCATGATTTGAATATTTTGTGTGACGAAGATGGAGCATAGCCAAACTATATGATTTTGTAGGGCTAAGCTTTCTTTGGCCATGTTATTTTGAGAAGACATAATTGCCTTGTTAGTATGCTTGAAGTATTATCGTTTTTATGTCAATATTAAACTTTTGTTTAGAATCTTATGGATCTGAATATTCTTTCCACAACAGAGAAGATTAAATTGATAAATATGTTAGGTAACATTCCACATCAAAAATTCTGTTTTTATCATTTACCTACTCGAGGACGAGCAGGAATTAAGCTTGGGGATGCTGATACGTCTCCAACGTATCTATAATTTTTGATGTATTCATGCCATGTTTATAATATTTTTACATGCTTTTGGTATGATTTGGTTAGAACTAACCCGGACTGACGCTATTTTCAACAGAACTACCGTGGTGGTGTTTTTGTGCAGAAATAAAAGTTCTCGAAATGTGCTGAAAATAAACGGAGATTTTTTCTCGAAAATATAAAAAATACTGGAACAAAAAGTTATCAAAGAGGAGTCCCGTGGGGCCCACGAGGGTGGGGGTGCGCCCACCCCCCTAGGGCGCGCCCCTGTGCCTCGTGGACTCCTCGAGGGTCCCCCTAACTTGTGCTCGATGCCAAACCCTCTTATAAATACAAAAAACCCCAGAAATAAAGCTAGAATGGGAGTTCCGCTGCCGCGGGCCTCTGTAATCACCAAAAACCTCTTAGGAGCCCGTTCCGGTGCCCTACCGGAGGGGAAATCCATCACCGGTGGCCATTTTCATCATCCTGGCGCTCTCCATGACGAGGAGGGAGTAGTTCACCCTCGGGGCTGAGGGTATGTACTAGTAGCTATGTGTTTGATCTCTCTCTCTCTCTCTCTCTCTCTCTCTCTCTCTCCCTCTCTCGTGTTCTTGATTTGGCACGATCTGATGTATCACGAGCTTTGCTACTATAGTTGGATCTTATGATGTTTCTCCCCCTGTACTCTCTTGTAATGGATTGAGTTTTCCCTTTGAAGTTATCATATCGGATTGAGTCTTTAAGGATTTGAGAACACTTGATGTATGTCTTGCATGTGCTTCTCTGTGGTGACAACGGGATATCATGTGATCCACTTGCTCTCTGTTTTGGTGATAAACATGTGGGTTCAGTGACCTTGTGAACTTATGCATAGGGGTTGGCACACGTTTTGTCTTGACTCTCCAGTAGAAACTTTGGGGCACTCTTTGAAGTTCTTTGTGTTGGTTGAATAGATGAATCTGAGATTGTGTGATGCATATCATATAATCATACCCGCAGATACTTGAGGTGACATTGGAGTATCTAGGTGACATTAGGGTTTTGGTTGATTTGTGTCTTAAGGTGTTATTTTACTATGAACTCTAGTGCCGTTTGTGACACTTATAGGAAGAGCCCAATGGATTGATCAGAAAGAATAACTTTGAGGTGGTTTCGTACCCTACAATAATCACTTTGTTTGTTCTCCGTTGTTAGTGACTTCGGAGTGACTCTTTGTTGCATGCTAAGGGATCGTTATATGATCTAATTATGTTATCCTTGTTGAGAGAACTTGCACTAGTGAAAGTATGAACCCTATGCCTTGTTTCCTACCATTGCAATACCGTTTACGCTCACCTTTACCACTTGCTACCTTGCTGTTTTTATATTTTCAGATTACAAAAACCTATATCTACAATCCATATTGCACTTGTATCACCATCTCTTCACCGAACTAGTGCACCTATACAATCTACCATTATATTGGGTGTGTTGGGGACACAAGAGACTCTTTGCTAGTTGGTTGCAGGGTTGTTCGAGAGGGACCATCTTCATCCTACGCATCCCACGGATTGATAAACCTGTCATCCACTTGAGGGAAATTTGCTACTGTCATACAAACCTCTGCACTTGGAGGACCAATAACGTCTACAAGAAGAATGTTGTGTAGTAGACATCATGCGGCGGGACAACGCTGTCAGGACCCCGACTCGATGCCACATAGATCTAGCATGTAACACTTCATATCACTTTGTGGCCTCACGCACGGTATTCCCACGGGTGTCGCCTTACCTTTACCCGGGACCGTTTGCGCCTTTTGGCACACGTATATGACAGTGTCGCTAGCATCCATATGATAAGGAGCCCGGGCTGACATGGCTAGTCCTAAACCCAAAGTGGCACAAACTTACAGGGACAGGCATCCATGACCCAGCATCGAACGTGTCGGTCATCAGCGAGTGAATCCAGGCTGTAGCACTGGGCTAGCAGGACTCCGGTGAACCGGGCTGTAGCGGGCTAACAGGACTCTGGTATTCATCGCGTGACATTTCCCCGAAGGGACAGACACAGGAACGAAGAAGGACACATGCCGGCCAGCCTAAGTGTTCCGGAGCAGTAGCAAGCTACCATGGCTCAGTGGAAACACTAGGAGACATTTCCCGGTAAGAGAGGCTACTAAAGATAAACAACTAGATGGTCAGATCCCACACATACCAAGCATTTCAATAACATACACACAATATGCTCGATATGTGCAATACAACATGGCATCACAAAATGACTCTACGACTCAAGTAATTTATTCAATAGGCTCCGAGGAGCGAGACATTACAAACATGGGTCTCACGACCCAACAATCAGAGCATACAAGTCAAGCACAAGCGGAGGCTATCATGTCTGAGTACAGACATCTATAAATGAAAAAGGCTGAGAAGCCTGACTATCGTTCAGATCCTGCCGAGGGCACAAGATCGTAGCTGAGGTATCAAGCTAAACGTCGAAGTCCAAGCGGAACTACTAATGAGACTGAAGTCTCTCTGCAAAACATAAAATAGGCAAACGTGAGTACAAATGTACCCAGCAAGACTTACATCAGAACTATCTACATATGCATCATTATCAACAAAGGGGTGGTGGGGTTTAACTGCAGCAAGCCAGCTTTGACTCGGTGGCTATCCTAGACTACGACTGCAAGCGACTCTTTTGAGGTGGCGCACACGAGTCCACATATTCACCATATCAATACACCACTATGGATCCGCTCCCGTCTCCCTACGAGAACGCCATCCATAGCACTCACGCTTATCTTGCGTATTTTAGAGTATCCACTTTCACTTGTCTATGAACTGATATAAGAAACCCAGAGGTCCTTTTCCGTGGACACGGCTATTCGAATAGATTAGGTTAACCCTGCAGGGGTGTACTTCTTCACACACGCTCTCACCACTTACCGCCGTTTACACGACATGTACTCGGCAACCTTCAAGCGGAAGCCCAACGTGGGTGTCGGCCACGACCTACCTAATCACCTAAGTCTCTAGTCCAGGTTTATCGCCTATTCGGGTTCCATCCATGAGGAGATCCGGCCGGAGTTTCGCTCACAGCCCCAAACGATGTGTACAGGGTTCCGTGACACCAAACGGGCGCCCGGTTTACCCGGCCACGTGCCTACCGCATCACAGCCCACCCCTACGGTCAGCACTGCGCACGGCCTCCAGCATACTACAAACACCAGAAACTACTTGCAACTCCTGGACAGAGGACAAGGGTGATCAAGAAGCCGAGAGGGTCCATTGGTTTCGGGCCCAATGCGTGGTAGTAGCTGAATCATGGATCACAAACACAGAACTCAGTTCCTGAGGACGGCTGCAATGAGACAACCCACCATGTACTCCTACATGGCCTCTCACCGCTACCTTTACCAAATCGTGTTCACACGCTTAGCTCACACACCGTAGGACATGTTCATACACCTCTGATTCATCCCCGATGATTCAGACCCGACTCAACTCTAAGCAGTAGCAGGCATGACAAACAAGCATGAATGAGTAGGCACAACAGGGCTCAAGCAACTCCTACTCATGCTAGTGGGTTTCATCTATTTACTGTGGAATGACAGGTCATGCAGAGGATAAAGGGGTTCAGCTACCGCAGCAAGTAACAGATGAATCGGTGTTGTCCTAATGCAGTAAAAGAGAGCAGGAGCGAGAGAGTAGGATTGTATCAGAATGAACAAGGGGGTTTTGCTTGCCTGGCACTTCTGAAGATAACATTGAGTCTTCATCAGTGTCAACGATCACATCATCGGTACACGTCTATCGAGAGGGGACAAATACCGGCAATACAGAAAAAACACGATCAATGCAATGCACAATATGATGCATGCTATGACATGGCAAAATGAATGTGTTTTGGGCTAATGCATCTAAAACCAGATTAAATGAAGTTGGTTTGAATACAAGATTCAAATTCAAACTCCATATATGATTATTTAAATGCCATTCACTTCATTTGCTCTAAACAGTAGTGATAAGTTGTTCTAACATGCATGAAAATGGTACAGATGGATTCTTTGAATTTTTCTGATAATTTTTCATATATAAATTATTTAATTTGGAGTTACGGTTAATTTTCTATGAATTTTAGAAGTTTTTACAATTTTCTGGAATTTCCCGAATTATAATAAATCCAGAAAATGGTTTATTGCGTCAGCCTGACATCATCATGACGTCAGCAGGTCAACAGGGCCGCCCAGAGTCAAACCTGACGTGTGGGACCCACACGTCAGTGACAGGGGGTTAACAGGGGTTTATTTAGTTTAATTAAAAGGTTAGGGGGGGGTCGGGCCCACTGGTCAGCGTCAGGGGGGGGTTTATTTTAGTTTAATTAAGGATTAAGACACTAGGGCCCACATGTCAGTGTCTATTAAACTAACTAATATTTAGTTAACACTAATCCTAGCCTAATTAGCCGGGCGGGGCCCGCAGGTCAGTGAGAGAGAGGGGGGGTCAAACCCGGCAGTGGGTCAACCCACGCCGGTCATCGGGTCAGCGGTCGCCGGCGTTTAGCCGCCGGCGAGTCCAGACGCGGCGGAGGGCTCGGAAACGAGCCACATGGCATCGTTTCGGCCGCGGTTTGTTGCATTCGAACGCGCGCAGTGGCGCGCGTCTAGTGGTGGCGGTGACAGGTGCTGGGGTGACCGGAAAAGTGGTCGGCGACGAGGTTTGGCGGCGGCAGCAGCTCGGGCAATCCCGGGGTCGGGGTTAGGGAGCACGGCAGGAGGGGCTGGGGCGTGCTACGGACTCCCGAGATCACGATGCGCACGACCGTGGCCTCGGATATGAGCTGGGGTGACTGTGGCCACGGCCACGCCATGGCCGGCGGCGAGAGATTCTCGGGCAAGTGGTGGGGCTAGCTTGAGAGGGAGGTGGGGCACAGGAAGAGGGGAAATCAACACAAGAGCTCACAGCGGGCGCAGTGGTGGCCTCGGCGAGCTCGGGGACGTCTTCGGTGCTGCGAATCGAACGGCGGCGATCGCCGGCCGTGGCGATGAAGATGGCGGTGATGGCGTGGCTTCAGGGCACCCGGCGTCGCGTGCGTCGTGGTAGAGCTTCCCGGATCCAAGGCGGAGCTCGTGGCCTAACTGGCTGGGCGTGGGGATGCTGGTGGCTCCGGTGGTACTCGTCGGCGGTCTCGGTGCATCCGGGGATGAGCGAGGGAGAGAGACAGAAGAGGGATAGGGGATGCAGCGAGTGAGGGAAAGGAGAGAGGGGACACGGGGCGTCGTCGTGGCGCGAATTAGGACGAAGGGCGGCCTCCAGCGCGAAGCAGGAGGTGGCCGGGGCGCTCGGGCGCGCGCCACGCCTCGCCTCTGCCTTCTGGCAGAGGAAGAAGAGGACAAGGGGGGGGGGAAGGTGGGCTGGGCCGCGCTGGTGGGGGAGCTGGGCCGGCTGGGCTGCACGGTGAGGCCAGGTACTTCTTCTCTCTTTTTTTTATTTCTGTTCTGTTTTTCTTTTAATTAATTCTTTTGCCACTGTTTGAATTAAAAATAATAATTCAAACAATGCCAAAGCTCCTCTGAATATTTTTAGATTGCTAGATGGACTTTTCCAAAGCTCATAAAATATTTCAGGGGTATTTGAAATTATATTCTAATTATATGAATATAATTCAAATTCAAATAGCTAATGATTTAAATTCAAAGTCCCAAAAATAATTCCTTTTAAAATGTTCATTATTTTTGGTTTAGATCAAAACCCTTGCCAAAATTCACAAAACTATTTTTAGGGCATTTTGGATTCACAGAATGTAATTTAAAGGGTGCTTGCCCTTCTTTTAATTAGAGTTTTGAGGCTTCTGAATTCCTCAGTTCAAATTTCATTTGAATTTAAACATGATGCAGCAACCAAGCTAGTCCATGGCCAAGGTAAAGCTAGGGATGTGACACGCGAGAAGAGCGCGCCGCGGCCGCCTCAACCGCAAGCAGCCACACGCATAGTGCAGTTGCACACGCAGGAAATGGTCACCAACAAGGTACGAATAGTTTTGGAAACAATGCTTATAGAGGAAACTTTAATCCTAGACCGTTCCCTAGTAATTCCTCTAATAATTATGGAAATTCCTACAATAATTCGTATGGTAATTATAATAAGCTGCCCTCTGATTTTGAGAATAGTGTGAAAGAATTTATGATCTCTCAAAAGAATTTTAATGCCTTGCTTGAAGAAAAATTGCTCAAAGTTGATGGTTTGGCTAGGAACCTTGATAGACTTTCCCTTGATGTTGATTCTCTTAAACTTAGATTTACTCCTCCTAAGCATGATATCAATGAGTCTCTAAAAGCAATGAGAGTGTCCATTGACGAGTGCAAAGAAAGAACCGCTAGATTGTGTGCTAAGAAAGATTGCTTTGTAAAAGCGTGTTCTTCTAGTTTCCATGAAAATAATGATGAAGATCTTAAAGTTATTGATGTGTCCCCTATTAGATCTTTGTTTTGCAATATGAATCTTAATAATAATGGGACTGGAGATGAGTCAACTTTTGTTAGAAGCTGACCCAATAATTCAGAATTTTTAGATCTTGATGCTAAATTTGGTAAAAGTGGAATTGGAGAGGTCATGACTTTAAATAGCATTGAACCCACCATCTCGGATTTCAAGGAATTTCATTATGATAATTGTTCTTTAGAAGGTTGTATTTCCTTCTTGCAATCTGTTGTAAATTCTCCTCATGCTTATAGTCAAAATAAAGCTTTTACCAAACATGTCGTTGATGCCTTGATGCAATCTTATGATGAAAAACTTAATTTGGAAGTTTCTATACCTAGAAAACTTAATGATGAGTGGGAACCTACTATAAAGATTAAAATTAAAAATCATGAGTGTTTTGCTTTATGTGATTTGGGTCCTAGTGTTTCCACGATTCCGGAAACTTTATGTGATATTCTAGGTTTACATGATCTTGATGATTGCTCTTTAAATTTGCACCTTGCGGATTCCACCATAAAAAGCCAATGGGAAGGATCAATGATGTTCTCATTGTTACAAATAGAAATTTGGTGCCCGTAGATTTTATCGTTCTTGATATAGATTGCAATCTTTCTATAGCGACCAGACCTCAAATAGTCTGATCTCTATGCATCAGTGTCATCCCTGGATCAGTAATGCTGACACGCATAGTACTTGAAGCATTTATAACAGAGTAGCAATCACACACTTATTACACTGAATGTCTCAAAAGAGCTCTTATTACAATAAGTATGGCTTAAGGCCATCTACTAATGATAATAGCGGAAGGCTGGGAAGATAAGAGAGTCCATCATCTCCAATGGCATCATTGAGTACAAGACCACGACCTAAGGCACCTTACTCGTCGTCTGAAAAGTCTGCAACATGAACGTTGCAGCCCGAAAACGGGTTAGCACATGGAATATGCTGGCATGTAACACATAGAGAGTAATGAACAGAATAATGTTATACTACATGCATATATGGCTGGTGGAAAGCTCTATGGTTACAGTTTTGCATAAAGCCAATTTTTTCCCACAACAAAGGAATAAATTTTATTTAACTATCATGGTGGTTGTTAAACATTGAGAAGGTTCACCCAACTCAATCCCAATTAAGCATCATCATTAAACCCAACAAAATTAAATAAAGTAACATGATGAGATTCACATGATAATCCAGCTACTAGATACTCAAAACGTCCATAACCGGGACACGACTAACCATGATTAGTTTATACACTCTGCAGAGGTTTGCGCACTTTTCCCCACAAGACTCGATCTCCTCCGTTGGAATTCTCGCACTACATGGTGTTTGAGAAACGGATGACCGAGACATAGTCTTTCAGAAGCGTTTGCACCTTACGATGGGTAGACAGTTACACCTACTTTCCCCTACATCTGCTAGTCTACCACTGTAAGAGTTCACACGACTTAGTCAACTATGCTAGAGCCCATAGTAGCTTGCGGCTGCACACGAAAGTTTTTAGCATGAATAATCTCATGATCCCTTTGAGCCTGGGTGGCGGTCCATAGAGAAAAACAATAGGCAATCACTGGAATCCCAGGTGCCTCAATCCACCCAGATGTGTATTAAAGTTGCCACGTTAAGTAAACCATAAATTAACAATCTCACATCTGTCATCGATACACTCGCCCAATCCACGTCTACTAGCATAGCATAGCAATATAAATAAACGTAGAAGTAACTCCCAAAGGTTGGAAAGTAAACAGGATATAGGTACTACCTCAACTACTTCCCAAAATCCACATGTTAATCAGATCCTAATCATGCAATTGTTTGAGGATTGATCTAATGCAATAAAACTGGGTAGGAAAGAAGTATGATCAAAGTGTTACTTGCCTTGCTGATGATCCGTGAAACCTAGAGATTCGAAGTAGCAAGCGGCGCACTCCGGGTACTCTATCGCAAACAAACAAGCATACAATAAGCACTCATCTAATGCACAGGTAAAACTCAAATAAGAGATCTAACCAGAAAGATCAACTTAAGAACTCCGGTTTGCAAAAAGAATCAAATCAAACGAAGCAACGAAAATCAAACGACGAATGAAACAAGCTTCGTTTACTAATCTGTACCTAAGTCAAATTTTACAGTAGCAAAAACGTGTTTCAGTAGGTTAAACAGAAATAGGATTTCGAGACGAAACACTATGCGTTTGAATCGCCTGATTCCGATAAACGAGCGAAAAGTTATACTAAAACGAAAATCGGATCAGAAATCGCGATCAGAAATAATCGTGGAAAATCCGAGAAAAAGAAAAACGGACAAAAAGGCTAATGAACGAACATTCGCTGTCTTCGGCTAAACGATGAAAACCGTTCGTTAAAATAACGAACGGACGAATGTCCGCTAAATAGACTAAACCGGGAAAAAAATAAAAACCGATCTAATAAAAAAAAGCAACTCTTTTTTTTAAACCGGCGACTACCTCGGGATGCGTGACGGCAGCGGCGGCAGCGGAAACTCCAGTGGCGGGGTCCGGCGGTCGGCGGCGGGGTTGCGGCGGCGAGGGGCGGCTGGGTCTCGGCGTCGGGCGGCGGGGTCGCGGCGGCGGCGGCGGCGTCCGGCGGCGGCGGTGGCGGCGGGTTAGGTTTAGGGTTTCGGCGGCTCGGGTGGGCTAGGCTGCAGGGTCGCGGCGGTGGCTTATAAAGCCGGGGCGACGGGGAGTCCGGGTCGCCCACGGCCCATTAAGTCGGTTTAGTTTTTTTTTAAATAGTTTCCCGCAGAAAAACAAATGAAAGAAATACTAAAGGACTCCAAAAATCCCGAAATAAATTTTCCCCGACTTCTAAAATCTAGGCGGACAAGATGAACATTTATTTGGGGCCTAGATGCAATTTTGAAAAACGCGCATTTTCATAATTCAAATAAAATAGCAATAAAACTCCGAAATAAAATCTTATTTGATTTTATTATTAAATCCTCATTATTTCTTTATTTTGGGAAAGTCATTTTATTCCCTCTCTCATATTTTTATAATAGAAATAATTGAAGATAAAATAATTAAAATCAAATGATCCTATTTTCAAAATTTGAGAAAACTCAAATATGAAAATAACGAAATCCTCAACTCTCTCCGTGGGTCCTTGAGTTGCGTAGAATTTCTAGAATCAAGCCAAAATGCAATAAAAATATGATATGCAATGATGATCTATGTATAACATTCCAAATTGAAAATTTGGGATGTTAGAAACCTACCCCCCTTAAGATGAATCTCGCCCTCGAGATTCGGTTTGGCTAGAAAATAGGTGCGGGTGGTCCTTCAGTAGATCTTCCTCTCGCTCCCAGGTGGCTTCATCCTCGGTGTGGTGGCTCTACTGAACTTTGCAAAACTTGATGACCTTGCTGCGTGTGACTCGGCTGGCATATTCGAGAATCTTGACGGGTTTTTCCTCGTAGGTCAAATCACTATCCAACTGAATCGCTTCCAGCGGCACTGTATCTCTCAGCGGTATATTAGCCATCTCTGCATGGGACTTCTTCAACTGGGAATCGTGGAACACATCATGAACTCCTGACAAACCTTCGGGCAATTCCAACTTGTAAGCAACATCTCCCATATGCTCCAAAACTTTGTATGGTCCCACAAAACGTGGTGCTAACTTTCCCTTAACTCCAAAATGCTTAACTCCTCGGAGTGGGGATACACGAAGATAAACTTTGTCTCCGACTTTGTAGACTGTCTCCTTGCGTTTAGAATCTACGTAGCTCTTCTGCCTGGACTGGGCTACCTTGAGCCTATCGCGAATCAACTTCACCTTCTGTTCAGACTCTTTAATCAAATCTGGTCCAAACAACTGACGGTCTCCAACTTCGTCCCACAACAATGGCGTCCTGCACCTCCTTCCGTACAAGGCTTCGAAAGGGGCCATCTTCAAACTGGATTTATAACTGTTGTTGTAAGAGCACTCCGCATATGGAAAATTGTCGTCCCAACTAGATACATAATCTAGCGCACAAGCTCTCAGCATGTCTTCCAGAATCTGATTGACTCTCTCGGTCTGTCCATCTGTCTGCGGATGAAAGGCTATACTAAACTCTAGCCTGCTACCCAAAGTTTCATGCAACTGATTCCAGAACTTTGAGGTAAACTGGGTTCCTCTATCTGATACAATGCTCCTCGGAACTCCGTGCAGACATACGATCCTGGTCATGTATATCTTTGCCAACTTAGCACTGTTGTAAGTGGTCTTCACTGGGATAAAATGAGCTACCTTCGTCAAACGATCGACTACAACCCATATTGATTCATAGCCTGAACGAGTCCTGGGCAATCCCGTGCTAAAATCCATGCCTAGCTTATCCCACTTCCATTCGAGTATTGGCAATGGCTGTATCAATCCTGCTGGCTTCTGATGCTCTGCCTTCACTCTCTGACATACATCACATACTGCTACATACTCCGCAATATCCTTCTTCATTCCGATCCACCAGAAAGTGTCCTTCAAATCCAGGTACATCTTGGTATTTCCCGGGTGAATCGAGTACGGTGAATCATGGGCCTCTTGCAGAATCAATCCCGATCTCCGGGTCATTAGGCACATAAACGCGGTCCTCAAACCATAAGGTATTGTGCTCATCCTCACGAAAACCTTTAGCTTTTCCTTTCCTCATTTTCTCCTTTATTTCGGCCATCTCCTTGTCAGTCTTCTAAGCTTCTCTGATCTTATCCATCAAGGTAAACTGAATCTCCAATGCTGCTACATAGCCTCTCGGAACTATCTCCAAACATAGCTCACGTAGATCCTCGGCTAACTCCTGTGGTAACTCTCCGGTCATGAGTGTGTTGACATGGCTCTTGCGGCTCAACGCATGGGCTACTACGTTAGCCTTCCCGAGGTGATAATGCAATCTCATATCCTAATCCTTGATGAGCTCCAAGCATCTCCTTTGCCTGAGATTCAACTCCTTCTGCGTGAAGATGTACTTCAAACTCTTTTGATCCGTGTACACCTCACAATGGTTTTCGATGAGAAATGGTCTCCATGTCTTCAATGCATGAACTACGGCTGCTAACTCCAAATCATGGGTAGCATAATTCAATTCATGTGGCTTAAGCTATCGTGAGGCATATGAAAAAACTCTTCCCTCCTCCATAAGCACCGCTCCAAGACCTCGTCGAGAAGCGTCGCAATATACTTCATTATCCTTGCGCAGATCGGGCAAAATCAAAACTGGTGATGTAACCAAACATTTCTTCAACTCCTGAAAACTGGCTTCACATTCCTCAGTCCATTTGACCTTGGTGTCCTTCTTCAACAACTCCATCATGGGCTTTGCAATCTTCGAGAAATTTTCAATGAACCTTCGGTAATATCCTGCGAGTCCAAGAAAACTCCGGATTTCTCCAACTGACGTGGGTGCTTCCCAGTTTGTAACAGTGATAACTTTGGTGGGATCTACTGCTATTCCTTCTCCAGATATAACATGTCCGAGAAATCCAACTTACTTTAACCAAAACTCGCATTTGTTGAACTTGGCATATAACTGATGTTCTCTGAGTTTCTCCAGTACCAAACGCAAATGCTCCTTATGCTCCTCTTCATTCTTTGAGTAGACCAAAATATCATCAATGAACACCACGACGAACTTATACAGAAACTCCATAAACACCTTGTTCATCATGTTCATGAAATAGGCAGGTGCATTAGTCAGACCAAATGACATAACGGTATACTCGTATAGCCCGTACCTGGTGGTAAAAGCCATCTTAGGTATATCCTGATGTCGAATCTTCAACTGGTGGTATCCTGATCGCAGATCGATCTTGGAAAATACCTTAGTTCCTCGCAATCGGTTAAAAAAGTCATTGATCATCGGCAGTGGGTACTTGTTCTTGATGGCACTTCATTCAATCCTCGATAATCAACAACCATCCTTAATGATCCATCCTTCTTCTCCACTAGGAGCACTGACAATCCCCAAGGTGAAGAACTTGGGAGAATATAGCCTTTATCCAATAGCTTCTTAATCTGCTTCTTAATTTCCTCCAAATCTTTTGTCGGCATCCTATACGGTCTCTTAGATATCGGCCCTATGCCTGGAAAAAGCTCAATCAAAAACTCAATGTCTCTATCCGGTGGCATGCCTGGCAACTCCTCTGGAAATACGTCAAGGAAATCCTTCACCACTAGTACTTCCTCCTGTACAACTCCTAATAAGGAATTTACTTGAGTCCTCTTCGGCTCATGGCATGATACATACTTAATCCTTCTTCCTTCTGGCGTGGTAAGAAAAATCGACTTACCGGCACAATCGATGTTTCCTCCATACCTCGATAGCCAATCCATACCCAGAATCACATCCAAACCTTGTGATTCCAAAATGATTAAATCCGAGGGGAAAACATGCCTACCTATACTCACTGGCACTTGAAAACATCCTCGACTGGCCATATACTCCGCTCCCGGTGAGCTTACTAACATAGGTGTTCGAAGAACCTTGGTGGGCAGTTTATACTTATCCACAAATCCCCTTGATATGTATGAATGCGATGCACCAGTATAAAAAAGAACGATTGCAGTAAATGACTTAACTAAAACCTTACCTATTACTGCATCTGGCTGGGCTTCGACCTCCTCCACGTTAACGTGGTTCACCTGTCCCCTGTTGAATGGGTTTGGCTTCTTCCCAAAGCTTCCATTGCCATTTCTATTCCTAGCTTCAGGACATTCATTGGCATAATGTCCAGTCTTTTGACACTTGTAGCAAGTGACTTGGCTCAGGTCCCTCTTGGCTGGGGTCGATGGATGGGTACGGTTATGTCCGTTGCTTCCTCCATTCCCATTACCATTCTTGGGGCCACTATGGTTGTGAGAGATCCCTCCTCCATGGGTATGCTGAAAAGGTCCTCCCGAATTCGGGGTAAAGCGGGGCTTCTGCTGAGCTCCAGAATTATACTTCCCTTGTCCATACTTCCTCTTGCGGTTGTCAATCTGCTGCTGCTTCGCTTCAATCATAAGAGCTCTATCTACCAACTCCTGGTGGTTGTTGAAGGTTGCTACCATCAACTGCATGCTCAGCTCATCATTCAATCCTTCCAGAAACTTCTCCTGCTTAGCTGCATCCGTAGCAACGTCATCTAGGGCATAACGTGCTAGCTTACTAAAGTCATCCACATACTGGCCAACTGTACGTCCTCCTTGGCGCCAGTTGCGAAACTCACGCTTCTTCATGGCCATAGCTCCTGCTGAAACATGAGCAGTACGGAAAGCCTGCTGAAAATGATCCCATGTGACAGTCTCGACAGGATATGTGGCTGTGAAATTCTCCCACCATGATGCTGCGGGTCCATCAAGCTGATGTGCGGCAAAACGCACCTTCTCCGCATTTGTGCATCCTGCAGTGGTCAACTCCCTTCCCATCTTGTGGAGCCAATCATCTGCAACTATCGGCTCGGTGCTACTGGAGAACACCGGCGGATTCAGCCTCAAGAAACGGGCTAAGTGATCAACAGGTGGTGGTGGTGGTGGGTTATTGTTGTTGTTGTTGTTGTTGTTGTTCCCCTGATTTTGATTCTGGACTAGCATCTGCATCAATGCATTCTGCAGCTGGATCAACTGAGTGAGCTCCGGTGGGAAAGCAAATCCATTGTCACGTCTCGGGGGCATCTGAGGGTTTAGAAAATATGAGAATATAGAATAGAATGAGGTCTAGAGAGAAAACACTACCCATATGCACATGAGACAAAAGCAATCAATATCACTTCAATCAATTCAAACAAGGGCATACAACGGTCTAGCTATCGTTACAAAAGTGCTCGGACTATACTATATACATGGGAGAATACTACTATTGTTATGCTCATCGACTAGAAAAATTGATCGGTCGAAGACTCCATGATATCCACTCCAGCTTCATCAACAAAATCATCATCGCTATATTCTGCGTCTGAGTCGGTGTCGTCGATGATGATGTAGTTCTCCGGGCAAGTGCAATCATCGTCTTCTCCTCCAGTCGCGGGAAATCCCATGAATACTTTTAGTTTCTTCTTAAGATCATCTCTCCACGAGCGTCGTCATTTCCTCCTCATATCCATAGCGTGTAGACTTGAGTTCTTCCTCCAACTCCGTGATCTTGGTCAATGCCTTCTTCAGATCTATCATGCCTGCGCACATCTGGTTCTCCTGGCGACATATGTGCTGGTTTAGCTCCTGGATGAAAGCTGCAATTGATCTATCCTTCCTGGTGCTGATCATCTCCCATTGCTCATCTCGGCTCCCACAAATCTGGTAGATAGTATCCTTAAGATCCTTGTGGTAAACTTCTTCAATGCATCCCATGGTGATGTGGGCTGCCATGCTCTTTCCTAGACTCCAGGTTGGTGCATCCAAGGAAAACTCTATGGGCTCAGTGACTGGCATGAACGTTCTTCCTGGTACTTGAACTTGAATCATCCAATGCTCCTCTTCGGGTAAAGTGGCGATGTAGGTCCCAGTGAAGCTTGGTACTCCGATGTTCAGGTATCTAGTGACTTCCTTCAAGTGGCGTCCAAAGGGTGTATCTTCATCCGGTTGCGTGAACTTGTTCCTTGCATCCGCCATCCTAAAAGAGTAGAAAAGATGAGGAGTCAGAAATGAGAAGAGAGTAGTGATCTAGGGCTTTAGCTTAGTGGTCGTGTCCTACAGTCAGCGTGTGCTCTGATACCATCTTGTAGCGACCAGACCTCAAACAGTCTGATCTCTGTGCATCAGTGTCATCCCTGGATCAATAATGATGACACGCACAATACTTGAAGGATTTATAATAGAGTAGCAATCACACACTTATTACATCGAATGTCTTAAAAGAGAGCTTATTACAATAAGTATGGCTTAAGGCCATCTAATAACGATAACAGTGGAAGGCTTGGAAGATAAGCGAGTCCATCAACTCCAACGGCATCACTTAGTATAAGACCACGACCTTAGGCACCTTACTCATTGTCTGAAAAGTCTGCAACATGAACGTTGCAGCCCGAAAATGGGTCAACACATGGAATATGCTGGCATGTAACACATAGAGAGTAATGAACAGAAGAATGATATACTACATGCATATATGGCTGGTGGAAAGCTCTATGGTTACAGTTTTGCATAAAGCCAAATTTCCCCTACAACAAAGGAATAAATTTTATTTAACTATCATGGTGGTTGTTAAACATTGAGAAGGTTCACCCAACTCAATTCCAATTAAGCATGATCATTAAACCTAACAAAATTAATTAAAGTAACATGATGAGATTCACATGATAATCCAAGTACTAGATACTCAAAACGTCCATAACCGGGGACACGGCTAACCATGATTAGTTTATACACTCTGCAGAGGTTTGCGCACTTTTCCCTGCAAGACTCGATCTCCTCCGTTGGAGTTCTCACACTACATGGTGTTTGAGAAACGGATGACCAAGACATAGTCTTTCAGAAGCGTTTGCACCTTACGATGGGTAGACAGTTACACCTACTTTCCCCTACATCTGCTAGTCTACCACTGTAAGAGTTCACACGACTTAGTCAACTATGCTAGAGCCCATAGTAGCTTGCGGCTGCACACGGAAGTTTCTAGCATGAATAATCTCATGATCCCTTTGAGTCTGGGTTGCGGCCCATAGAGAAAAACAACAGGCAATCACTGGAATCCCAGGTGCCTCAATCCACCCAGATGTGTATTAAAGTTGCCACCTTAAGTAAACCATAAATTAACAATCTCACATCTGTCATGGATACACTCACCCAATCCACGTCTACTAGCATAGCATAGCAATATAAGCAAACGTAGAAGTAACTCCCAAAGGTTGGAAAGTAAACAAGATATAGGTACTACCTCAACTACTTCCCAAAACCCACGTGTTAATCAGATCCTAATTATGCAATTGTTTGAGGATTGATCTAATGCAATAAAACTGGGTAGTAAAGTGGTATGATCAAAGTGTTACTTGCCTTGCTGATGATCCGTGAAACCTAGAGATTCAAAGTAGCAAGCGGCGCCCTCCGGGTACTCTATCACAAACAAACAAGCATACAATAAGCACTCATCTAATGCACAGGTAAAACTCAAATAAGAGATCTAACCAGAAAGTTCAACTTAAGAACTCTAGTTTGCAAAAACAATCAAATCAAACGAAGCAACGAAAATCAAACGGCGAACGAAACACGCTTCGTTTACTAATCTGGACCTAAGTCAAATTTTACAGTAGCAAAAACTTGTTTGAGTAGGTTAAACGGAAAGAGGGTTTCGAGATGAAACACTAGGCATTTGAATCGCCAGATTCCGATAAACGAGCGAAAAATTATACTAAAAAAGAAATCGGTTCAGAAATCACGATCAGAAATAATCGTGGAAAATCCGAGAAAAAGAAAAACGGACAAACAGGCTAACGAACGAATGTTCGCTGTCTGTGGCTAAACGATGAAAACCATTCGTTAAAACGAACGTACATACGAACGTCCGCTAAATAGACTAAACCGGGGGAAAAAATAAAAACCGATCTAATAAAAAAACAACTCGGTTTTTTAAACCATCGACTACCTCGGGATGCGTGACGGCGGCGGCGGCGGCGGGCTACTTCGGCGAGGCGGCGGGTAACTCCGGCGGCGGGGTCTGGCGGGGCGGCGGCGGTCGGCGGGGTCGCGACGACGAGGGGCGGCGGGGTCGCGGCGGCGGCGGCTGCGGCGGGTTAGGGTTAGGGTTTCGGCGGCTCGGGTGGGCTGGGCTGTGGGGTCGCGGCGGCGGCTTATAAAGCCCGGGGCGACGGGAAGTCCGGGTCGCCCACGGCCCGTTAAGTCGGTTTAGCTTTTTTTTAAATAGTTTCACGCAGAAAAAGAAATAAAAGAAATACTAAACTGAGTCCAAAAATCCCGAAATAAATTTTCCCTGACTTCTAAAATCAAGCTGGACAAGATGTACATTTATTTGGGTCTAAATGCAATTTTGGAAAACGCGCATTTTTCCTAATTCAAATAAAATAGCAATAAAACTCTGAAATAAAATCTTATTTGATTTTTTATTAAATCCTCATTATTTATTTATTTTGGGAAATTCATTTTCTTCTCTCTCTCATATTTTTATTATAAAAATAATTGATGATAAAATAATTAAAATCAAATGATCATATTTTCAAAATTTGAGAAAACCCAAATATGAAAATAACGAAATCCCCAACTCTCTCCGTGGGTCCTTGAGTTGCGTAGAATTTCTAGGATCAAGCCAAAATGCAATAAAAATATGATATACAATGATGATCTATGTATAACATTCCAAATTGAAAATTTGGAATGTTACACTTTCTTGCCCTATTATTCTTGGTAGACCTTTCCTTAGAACGATTGGTGAGATTATTGATATGAAGGAAGGGAATATTAGATTCCAATTTCCATTAAGGAAAGGCATGGAGCACTTTCCAAGAAATAAAATTAAATTACCTTATGAATCTATCATGCGGGCTACTTATGAATTGAGTGCCAAAGATGGCACTACTTAGATCTATCTTCGCTTTTAGGCCTAGCTAGGGGCGTTAAACGATAGCACTAGTTGGGAGGCAACCCAATTTTATTTTTGTTTTTCGTTTTTGTTTCTGTTTAGTAATAAATTTTGCATCTACCTTCTGTTTAGATGAGTTTTTGTGTTTTAATTAGTGTTTGTGCCAAGTAGAACCTATAGGATAACCTATGGTGATAGTTAATTTGATTCTGCTCAAAAATAGAAACTTTGTGCACGAAATTAGTTTTGTTAAATCACAGAAACGTGCTTTTTCGTTGATTCTTTTTGCTGTAGATCAATAGATAAATTTACCAGGACTTCCTAGTTTCGTAGGATTTTTAAAGTTCCGGAAGTATACGTGGGTTACATATTTCTACAGACTGTTCTATTTTTGGCAGATTCTATTTTTCGTGTGTTATTTGCTTATTTTGATGCATCTATGGCTAGTATTAACTGGTATGAACCATAGATAACTTGAAATACAGTAGGTTTAACACTAATATAAATAAAGAATGAGTTCATTACAGTACCTTATGTGGTGGTTTTGCTTTCTTTCACTAACGGAGCTTATGAGATTTCCTGTTGAGTTTTGTGTTGTAAAGTTTTCAAGTTTTGGGTAAACATTTGATGGACTATGGAATAAGGAGTGGCAAGAGGCTAAGCTTGGGGATGCCCAAGGCACCCCAAGATATTCAAGAATAGCCAAAAGACTAAGCTTGGGGATGCCCCCGGAAGGCATCCCCTCTTTTGTCTTTGTTCATTGGTAACTTTACTTGGAGCTATATTTTTATTCGCCACATGATATGTGTTTTGCTTGGAGCATCGTGTATGATATTAGTTTTTGCTTTTCAGTTTACCACAATCATCCTTGCTGTACACACCTTTTGGGAGAAGCCCACTTGATTGGAATTTATTAGAATACTCTATGTGCTTCACTTATATCTTTTAAACTAGATAGTTTTTGCTCTAGTGCTTCACTTATATCTTTTAGAGCACGGTGGTGGATTAATTTTGAAGAAATTGTTGATCTCTCATGCTTCACTTATATTACTTTGAGAGTCTTTTAGAACAGCATGGTATTTGCTATGGTTATAAAATTAGTCCTAGAATGGTAGGCATCCAAGTTGGGTATAATAAAAACTATCATAGAATGTGAATTGGATGCTATGATCGATTTGATACTTGATAATTGTTTTGAGATATGGAGATAGTGATATTAAAGTCCTGCTAATTCGGTGATTATGAATTTAAAGAATTCTTGTGTTGAAGTTTGTGATTCCTGTAGCATGCACGTATGGTGAACCGCTTTGTGATGAAGTTGGAGCACAATTTTATTTATTGATTGTCTTCCTTATGAGTGTCGGTCAGGGACGAGCGATGGTCTTTTCCTACCAATCTATCCCCCTAGGAGCATGCGCGTAATACTTTGTTTTTGATGACTTGTAGATTTTTGCAATAAGTATATGAGTTCTTTTGACTAATGTTGAGTCCATGGATTATACGCACTCTCACCCCTCCACCATTGCTAGCCTCTCTTGTACCGCGCAACTTTCGCCGGTACCATACACCCACCATATACCTTCCTCAAAACATCCACCATACCTACCTATTATGGCATTCCCATAGCCATTCCGAGATATATTGTCATGCAACTTTCCACCGCTCCGTTTATATGACACGCATCATCATTGTCATATTGCTCTTTGCATAATCATGTAGTTGACATCATATTTATGGCAAGGCCACCTTCATCATTTTCATACATGTCGCTCTTGATTCATTGCATATCCCGGTACACCGCCGGAGGCATTCATATAGAGTCATATCTTGTTCTAGTATTGAGTTGTAATCTTGAGTTGTAAAGTAAATAAAAGTGTGATGATCTTCATTATTAGAGCATTGTCCCAGTGAGAAAAGGATGATGGAGACTATGATTCCCCCACAAGTCGGGATGAGACTACGGACTAAAGAAAAAAAAAGAGAAAGGCCAAAAAGAAAAAAAGAAAGGCCAAAAAAAGAAGAAAAAAAGAGGAAAAAAAGAAAAAATGAGAGAAAAAGAGATAAGGGACAATGCTACTATCCTTTTTACCACACTTGTGCTTCAAAGTAGCACCATGATCTTCATGATAGAGAGTCTCCTATGTTGTCACTTTCATATACTAGTGGGATTTTTTCATTATAGAACTTGGCTTGTTTATTCTGATGATGGGCTTCCTCAAAATGCCCTTGGTCTTCGTGACCTAGCAAGTTGGATGCACGCCCACTTAGTTTCTTTTGTTGAGCATACATTTATAGCTCTAGTGCATCCGTTGCATGGCAATCCCTACTCACTCACATTGATATCTATTAATGGACATCTCCATAGCCCGTTGATACGCCTAGTTGATGTGAGACTATCTTCTCTTTTTTTGTCTTCTCCACAACCACCATTCTATTCCACATATAGTGCTATGTCCATGGCTCACACTCATGTATTGCGTGAAAGTTGCAAAAGTTTGAGATTACTAAAGTATGAAACAATTTCTTGGCTTGTCATCGGGGTTGTGCATGATTAAATACTTTGTGTGATGAAGATAGAGCAGCAACCAGACTATAAGATTTTGTAGGGATAACTTTCTTTAGCCATGTTATTTTGAGAAGACATGATTGCTTTGATAAGTATTCTTGAAGTATTACTATTTCTTATGTCAATATGAACTTTTATTTTGAATCATTTGGATCTGAACATTCATGCCACAATAAATAAAAATACATTGAGAATTATGCTAGGTAGCATTTCACATCAAAAATTCTGTTTTTATCATTTACCTACTCGAGGACGAGTAGGAATTAAGCTTGGGGATGCTTGATACGTCTCCAACGTATCTATAATTTTTTATTGTTCCATGCTATTATATTACCTGTTTGGAATGTTTATGGGCTTTATTTTACACATTTATATCATTTTTGGGACTAACCTACTAACCAGAGGCCCAGTCCGTATTGCTTTTTTTTGCCTATTTCAGTATTTCGAAGAAAAGGAATATCAAGCGGAGTCCAAATGCAATGAAACCTTGGGGAGCATGATTTTTGGAACGAGCGTGATCCAGAGGACTTGGAGTGCAAGTCAAGAAGCAGTCGAGGCGCCCACCCCTATAGGGCGCGCCCCCTATCTCGTGGGCCCCTCGGGCAGCCACCGACCTACTTCTTCCTCCTATATATACCCACGTACCCCGAGAACATCAGAACAAGCCTCAAAAACCTAGTTCCACCGTCGTAACCTTCTGTATCTGCGAGATCCCATCTTGGAGCCTTCGTCGGCGCTCCACCGGAGGGGGAATCGACCATGGAGGGCTTCTAAATGAACACCATAGCCCCTCCGATGAGTTGTGAGTAGTTTACCACAGACCTTCGGGTCCATAGTTATTAGCTAGATGGATTCTTCTCTCTTTTTGGATCTCAATACCGTGTTCTCCCCCTCTCTTGTGGAGATCTATTCGATGTAACTCTTTTTACGGTGTGTTTGACGAGATCCGATGAATTGTGGGTTTGTGATCAAGTTTATCTATGAGAAATATTTGAATCTCCTCTAGATTCTTTTATGTATGATTGAGTTATCTTTGCAAGTCTCTTCGAATTATCAGTTTGGTTTGGCCTACTAGATTGATCTTTCTTGCCATGGGAGAAGTGCTTAGCTTTGGGTTCAATCTTGCGGTGTCCTTTCCCAGTGACAGCAGGGGCAGCAAGGCATGTGTTGTATTGTTGCCATCGAGGATAAAAAGATGGGGTTTATATCATATTGCTTGATTTTATCCCTCTACATCATGTCATCTTTCTTAATGCGTTACTCTATTCTTATGAACTTAATACTGTAGATGCATGCTGGATAGCGGTCGATGTGTGGAGTAATCGTAGTAGATGCAGGCAGGAGTCGGTCTACTTGTCGCGGACGTGATGCCTATATACATGGTCATGCCTAGATAATCTCATAGTTATTCACTTTTCTATCAATTGCTCGACAATAATTTGTTCACCCACCGTAATACTTATGCTATCTTGAGAGAAGCCACTAGTGAAACCTATGGCCCCCGGGTCTATCTTTTATCATATAAGCTTTCAATCTACTTTTATTTGCATCTTTACTTTTCCTATCTATATTATAAAATACCAAAAATATATTTATCTTATCATACTATCTCTATCAGATCTCACTTTCGCAAGTGGCCGTGAAGGGATTGACATTATTGCATTGGTTGCGAGTTCTTTGTTTGTTTGTGTAGGTGCGTGGGACTTCTGAGGAGCCTCCTACTGGATTGATACCTTGGTTCTCAAAAACTGAGGGAAATACTTACACTACTATTATTGCATCACCCTTTCCTCTTCAAGGAAAACCAACGCAAGCTCAAGATGTAGCAATGTATCATGTTCATGTTGTTCATGCCATGTTATTCTGATGATATCATGTTAATCATTATTAACCTATAATTGCCATGTTGTTGTTTGTCTTGATTGCTCTTGGTTGCTGTGAGCTTGCAAGTACATTCAATGTGCTAACCTGGCGTGTCATGCGAGTTTGTAGGTCATGCCGGATTTGATTGCTTGTTTGCCGTGGACCCCTTGTTTGGGAGCTAGGATGAGCATTCCAGCCAGAGTCCCTGCGGAGTGGAGTTCATCACTGTCGCTGTTGTTCTGCTTCTAGAGTTATTCCGCTGCTTCGTGTTGTTCTGCTGCTTGCGTAGAGCAACTGTGGTAGGCGTAGTGTCACCGTGCTGATGTAATCTCCTTGTACCCAATATAGATTGTAATAAAGAGCTGATTTGTTCTATGCTAAGTAGTGTCGTATTCCAGAGGACTTCTCCTCGATCACTGGGCTAGAATACGGGGCATTCTGGTTTCTCTGAGCCGAGGTGCCACACTGACTGTGTGGGATGTACTTATGACCGGAAATGATTTTTCCTATATAATTGTATTTTTTTAGCACTACTGTACGTATAACCGTATTTGATCGCTCGCTGGTCGCACACGACCTCATTTTGCCGAGCATGTGTGCCAGGAGGGCATATCCCCGATGGTTTCTGGGTCGTGTGGGAAGGACCCTCCTATCGCAGTCACTCACTAGGTGACGGTTCAGCATGCTGTTGCGGAAAGGGGTTAAAAACTCTTTGTATAGCACCTCATTGTACCAGTGTGTGTAAAAGTTTCAAGATTTTATCACGCCCCAGTAAAAAATGTAAATTCAATTACTACAACAAAAGTTTTTGTTTTTGCACTGCACATAGCAAACAAGCAATTTGATCATCCTTGAGCCAAATCTTGGTACATTATTTTTAGAATACAATGGATATATACAAGGGGGTAATTATTTTTGAGAAACTTCCAGGAAAATTTTCACATTGTTTGCATCAGCATGAACATAAGTGTTCAAGGTCGACACTCACTTCTCCAATGGATAACCTTCCAATCACTTCTCATTGTAGAAACGTTTTTAGGCATAAGAAGCAAGTGACATTTTTAATTTTTTATTCTTTTAAAAACATTTTTTTGTTTGTTTCACCCACAACTAAAGAAAACAAAAACAAAAGGGAAAACAAAATCTACTTAGTGAAGAAAGCAAACAAGCATAGACAAGAATGTCAACCCCACGCTATTGCTCCCCTACAACAGCGCCAGAAAAGAGCTTGATAATCCCCAAGAGCAAGGAATCAGCGTAGCAATTTTCAAAGATGTAAGTGATAAGTATGGAGTGTCGAACCCACAAGGAGCTAAAGGTAAGTACAATATTCTCTCAAGTCCTATCTGCCACCGATACAACTCCATGTACCCCGAGCATTTGCTTTCATCTAGAAACGAGAAATAAAACTACGTTGAGGGTATGAAGATAGCTTTGCATGATACCAGAGAGCTAACATATAAAAATAGGTGTTGTTAACATAACTTTAGAATATATGAGAAATAGCGAGTGTGGAATAATGATGGATCAGTATGCGGAATTGTCCTAGGCAATTGTTAACAAGATTGGTAATCATTAGTGCAATTTCATATGAGGGATAGGCATAAGCTAACATACTTTCTCCACTTGGATCATATGCACTTATGATTGGAACTCTAGCAAGCATCCGGAACTACTAAAGATCATTAAGGTAAAACCCAACCATAGCATTAAACTATCAAGTCCTCTTTACTACCATATGCAAACAACCCCCTTACTCGGGTTTAAGTTTCTGTCACTCTAGCAACCCACTATAAGCGAATCATGAAAATATTGCAAACCCTACAACAGGAATCCCTCACGTGTGGGCGACACGGAGGGCACCATAGGACAGCAATAAAATAAAACGTACAACTCAAACCAATCTTGATCATCAATCAACCCAAAAGACAAAAGGAAATCTACTCAAAACATCATAGGATGGCAACACATCATTGGATCATAACATGTGGCATAAAGCACCACGTTCAAGTAGGGGATTATAGTGGGGTGTGGGGAGACTGGACTGCTTAAAAGAGATGAGGAAGGTGATGAAGATGGTGATAATGATGAAAGAGATCACCGCGTAGATAGTTCCCCCGGCGGCACTCTGGTGCCACCGAGAGAGAGGGGGACAGAGTCTCCCCCTTATGCTTCCTCCTCCATGGCCTCCCCCTAGATGGGGAGAGGTTCTTCCTCTTGTCCTTGGCCTCCATGGTGATGATTGCCCCCTTCGGCTTCCTCCTCCATGGCCTTCGGTAATGATCTCCCCCTCCGGCAGGGTGCCAGAGAGGGCCTAGATTGATTTTTTGTGGCTACAGAGGCTTGCTGTGGTGGAACTTCCGATCTAGGGTTCTTTTTGGAGATTTGGGTATTTATAAGAATTTTTGGCGTTGGTCTCACGTCAAGGGGGTGCCCGAGGTGCCCACAAGTCCAGAGCACCCTCCCTGGGGGTTAGGGCGCGCCTATAGGGCTTATGGCCTCCTCATCCACTTCCTGGCCCAGCTCTTGTGCTTCGGGGGTCTCTTTTGGTCCATAGAAAATCATCGTAAATTTTTAGCACATTCGGAGAACCATTATTTCTACACAAAAAAAGGGCACAATAGTTGTTCTGCTGAAAACAACGTCAGTCCGGGTTAGTTCTAATCAAATCATACCAAAATCATATAACATTGTTGTAAACATGGCATGAATACTTCATAAAGTATAGATACGTTGGAGACGTATCACCTACGTGTGTCGATCATAGCCACCTCCGAGGCCCTCGCCCATCTTCTCGGACAACAAGTAGTGAGTGTAGGCGGAGAACTATTTTGGCCAATGAACTTGAAGCGGCGGAGGATATGTTCACCGGCGCCACAACAGGGAAAGCAGCCACCATTTTAGCAGCTAACCCACCCAACTCTCTCTAATAGATCAATCATCAGGTAGACTTGTAGATCCTGATCCTACTTTGGTTTGTTCTCTACACGTGTATGCAAGGACTTCAATGTGATAACCGGCCAGCGGCCGCATCATCTGGTTACACTTGTTTGTTACACGTACGGTGCGTATATCCTCAATGGTGTAAATTATGCAGGTTTGATCTACGCCCATCCTCAAAAATCTTACTGTTTGATTATCACTCTATGTATGCTTTATATCTTCTTTATAAAAAAAATTATACTGATTTCTGTCTTCATCAAGCATCTGCATACAACTGGAAATAGATTGGTTTTTTAGCTCTGGGTGTCCCTACACCATCACAAACAGTAATAACTTCAAAATTATAAACTGAAGTAAAAAAAGTTAATTCATGCCATCAAATATGCCAAAAGTTTTAAGCCTTGGTTTTTATTTGTCATGTATAGAGCTCATCGAATGATATTTCTCAAAAAAAATGCAAGCACCAAAAAGGTTTGATCATATTTGATGTCACCAAATTTTAGCTTTTTGTTTACTTTTCTATATTTTTTTACTATTCATGGGGATGAAGGGATACCCGGGAGCTACCACACATTTTTCATTAAGAATTAAAAGCACATGGGATCATATTGTATCGACTATAGATCGAAACCTTTGGTAAATTTGTTTGTTGTAGTTTTTTTCTGCTCATGCAATTTTGGTTGGGGCTAGTGAGGTGATAATATCTGCCAGATAAAATCTTCTGGATGCTACCCAGATGTGGCCATGGTTGGTGTGTGTCTTCACCTGAGTGACTCGTATCGAGCGAAGATAGCGGATCGGATAAAAAATCTTTGTGGGAATTCTAACAAGGTGGCCTTGATCTCGTCGAATAGAAATGATGACCCTATTTTTTCGCCAGGTCAATTTTTTTTATGGTAACTAATGTTTGCTCTGTAGGGAACCACAAGCGCATAGTGTAGTCTTTTCTTGGGTTGTAGAAATATGAGCCATTGACCTTTGTTGCCACATGGTTGATGCCTTGAGAAGGCTCAAAAAAGATGGAAGATTGATTTGGGCTTTGGTTTTATTCACGTCGAGGGGAGGACTTATAGAGGAGAATTCAAGCAAGGAGAGAAGATTCAAGACCAGCCCCCTAAGAGCTTCATGTTGAAATAGATAGTGTGGACCTGTTTTTGGGTGGGAGGGGGTTGAGGCTTACTTATTGCCTGACGAATGTGTGGCCTTTTCTCCTGTTGCAACGCACAGGCATATTTCCCAGTACGACTAAAAGGGGATGATGTGTTGCTTAATGATCTTGTTGCTCAAGTGCTTAGAGATATTGCTCCAAAACCATCAGCCACTTTCTCTATCCAAATATGTCAAACCCCTAACTTCCAACTCGGCCCCACCGATATTTCCTACCTGGAGCCACTGAGTTCATCTGGACATACACTACAAAAAAAACACTTTGTCATGGAGAAACACGATCACCTATGGGGCCATCGGCCCCTTGTGGTTCAGCAAGGGGGAAGATCATGTTGCACAAAGAGCAGAGGCCATGAAACAACACGGCAGTGGTGACACTAGTGGTTTTTACCCAGGTTCTGGCCGCTGGAGTGCACAAAACCCTACATATGATTTAGTAGATTGGATGGAGGAACACGATGAACACGTAGCGCTCAAGCCCGGCAAGGTGGCTTCGGGGAGAGCTTCTATGCGCATACAAGTGTGCAAGGGTTCAAATCCTTTGCTAGGTTTCCTCGAAGCTCCTTTTATAGCTTAAGGGGTAACCACAGTGGCAAAACAGTCTTTATCTTGTGATTAGATAGCAAACAATGCTATCATACCTAACTCTTGTAGTTAGGACAAAGTGCATTAAATGCACTGCTAGGTGTCATGCTGAGGGTGAAACCCGACAAGCCTGCTGTGCCGCTTAATCATCTTCTACTTATCTGCTTGACACACTGTTGGACGGGTGTCATGTGAGGACAATTTATCTTCTAATGGGCTTCCACGTGCTTAGTGTAAGCCACTTAATCACCTGGAGGCTTGACACCACATTGATAAGTGATCTGCGTTGTGGTGCGGTGGAGCGGTGGTGCCTTGGCGGGAATCCTTGCCTTTGGCGAACCCGGCAGGCCTGCCGGGGAAATCTTGGACTTGCCCCTGGGGTAGCCTCGATCCAGCCAAGCTCTCCTGCCCGGCAAGGGAAGCCTTCTCAAGGTGATGCTCTGTCGTCCTGTTTGATTTGGTCTGCTGGATCCGCTCCTTGATCTAATGGAGAGCGGTTCTTCTGGCTTGTTTTTCTTTGTGAGTTGGTGTAGTAATTCCTTTGTCAAGCTCTGGCTACCTGGGCGGAGGCTCTTCGTTCGTGCACAAATCAGGGGAAACATACACCCCTATTTGTGTACCCCGACAAAAGCCCCCAGGCCTGAATCATACGTGTCGCTGGGCATGTTGGGTTAGGGCCCAAACAGTACACAAACAAGCTCTGAAGAAGTGTTGAACACACAATGGTTGTTATGATGACTAGTCAATCCAACGTCCACTCCGCGTAATTACCGCAGGTCGTGGGATCGTGGAACAGTAGCAGTTAATGGGTAACGCGCCTGCAAGAACGGTAACTTCCTGAGGAGAGATGGCAAAGAGCTAGGCCATGCGCCTCTTCCAATAAAAGGGGAACGCGAAGGGACACTGCCCATTCGCATCTGTCTCTCCTTCCTTCATATTTTTCCTCAAGCTAAACAACGCTCCCACGCCAATACTCACCCCCAAAGCTCTGCTAGATCCTTTTGCTTCATCTAGTGAGCCCAAAAGACGGTTGGTACGAAGGGGAAGCGGTCGGCCACCGCAAAAGACGCAGTGGCGGAGGGGAGGAAGAAAAGGACGGAGGAACT
The DNA here is from genome assembly GCF_018294505.1 of Triticum aestivum. NCBI lineage: Eukaryota > Viridiplantae > Streptophyta > Magnoliopsida > Poales > Poaceae > Triticum > Triticum aestivum. The sequence continues at coordinate 322,000,598 of NC_057813.1, read as the reverse complement.
GGATAGGAAGCGGAAGGAAGACGTGGTCCTCTTCTCGTCGAACTGGGATGGTAACACTCTGATTACAAAGTATGCGTACATGTGGGGGAGGGAAGTTTTGAAAAGGCATGGAGTGCCCGTGGTCTTGCTGGAGGGAAGCAACGTTCCATCAAACAAATACCGCTTCTTTTGCGCGTACTTCCTTTGCGGCCTCACCCCCCCCCTTCTCAGATTTATTTGTTGCTATGATGATGGTGTATGGATTACATCTTATGGATTTCACCCCCAATACAATGGTGTGTATGGCAATTTTCGCCCATCTGTGTGAGAATTTCATTGGAGTCACCCCCAACGTGGACTTGTTCAGGCACTTCTTCGTCCCACGGGTTGAGGGCAAATCTCATCGCTTAGAAATGTAAGTTGGATTCCCCGGGGCAAGAAGGAAGAATGGGATTATCTCCCTAGTCAGCAGCACAACAGATGGGAAGAATGGAAGGCGAATTGGTGCTGGATTCAGGATAAGGACGCCCTGGAGTTCTGCACGGCGCGGATATAATGTGTCACGCACGGCAGCAATTGGAACAAGTTAGGCCTTACTGGCAATAGTCTCCGCCCGGTGCTGAACAGGATTGCCCGTCTCAAAGCTATCGGGCTAACCATCGAGCAGGTGGGGGCCAACTTCCTCCGGTGCCGCATTGCGCTGCTGTAGAAGAGCGATAGGTTTGCTTTGGAGTATGGGAATTCTACAGACAGGATGCGCCTTTACCCAGGCACCATCAAAAACTTGTTCATATACGACCACGGTTGGTTGTGCGAATAGCTTTTCGGCAGCCTGGGCCGTTCCATCTACCGGCAAGGGTTGTTCCACTACATCTCAATTTTGCTTGGGACCAGCTTCTGAAATGGATGCCCGACTGCAACGCCTATAGAGTTGAGGCTGATTGGCAACTGCCCGTACTGGTTGCAGGGATAGAGTGGGTCTCCGGTCTGGAAGAAAGGGCTTCCAGGGTGGAAAATGATCTCGTCAAGCGCACCTCCCCGGCAGAAGCAGCGTTCATCTCAAAGCGGATTGCAGAGGACAGAGTGCTTCGGGTTGCCAGGAAGGCGAGGCCTGAAGAAGAGGAGGAGGAGGAGGCTGAAGGTGAAGGCTCTTCTGATGAAAGGAGCCAAGAGCACGAAGCGGAGGAGGTTGCCAGGCTTGACCCTACTGGGTCTGGAATTAATCATTCCACGGTAGTAGAGGCCCAAGAGGAAGGTGGGGTTGAGGAGGCAGAGCGGCCGGAGGAGGAATGGCTCGGAATGGGCCCTTAGGCCCAAGAGCCAGATCCAGATCAATGCCCTCGCAAGAGAATCGGCCGGGGGGAAATGACTCCTGCCTCCACGAGTGCCGCGAAGAGAGTGAAGAAGATCGCCTCTAAGGATGATAAGCCGGAGGTGGTGCGCCACCAATCCACTCACCTGTTAGAGGCTAAGACCCAACCCGCCAAGTGACAGGCTATCATGGGGGTTGATCCTAGCCCCCAGTCAAGCCCAGCTTCCTCGCGCAGCTCGATCCCGCCAAAGCCCTTGGCCCCACCGAAGAGCTCAAGGCTGCCGGGAAGCTCCACTCCTCCAACTCTAAAGAGGGGCAGGGTGACCCAGACACCTGCGACGTAAGCTCTTGGCTCCATGCTCGTAGATCAGAGTAAGGAGAATAGCTGAGCTTCTTGCTGAGGTACTATGCATTTCATAGTTTTTTGATTCAATCTTCTATGTTGACTTGGCAGAGATGAAGAACCTCTGGCCCAGCGGGCCAAACAACCCAAGCACACGGCAGTAGCAGGGCCCTTGGCGAGCACGGATCTTGCGGGGGATAGTATAGGGGATCCCGTGCCCACTACCCAGCCCAGCCTTCGGTGCGAAGGCATGGGGCAGGTTTCGCCCGCTCGGAGGGATGTGGAGGAACATGCTTCATCCCCCGCTAAGGGAGAAAGCGAGACCCAGTAGGGTGGGACCCACCAAGAGGGGTCCACCCCAAACAAAGTCCAAGCAAAAAATCACCGGCATGGGTCTCCACCGAGGGGTCTCCTCGTGAAGAGGTCACAACCACTGAGGGAGTGGACACGGACCGTACGCCGGCAATTGATGTTGCCGGGGAGGCGGACGCTCCCCCGCAGCAAACACCACCAGGTAATCCACTTATCTTTGTCTTTGCTTCTTTGAATTATTTTGTTTCTTGGTCTTTTGACTTAGCAGTATCTGGTTTCTTATCATCCTATCTGTTGATGTTACTTGTAGCTCCATCGATTGAAGAACCTTAGCTCTTGGAAGAGGTGGCCAGCATTGGGAAGAGTGTCACCGAGGAAGCAACCAAGATTGTTGTCGTGGAGGGTCACGGAAAGTCTGACGGGGGTATCCAGGTGTCCTCAAAAGAAATAGAGAAGACCCCTGGCGGCACCTCGGGCCTAGGCATGGTTTTTGAGTAATAGGTTCCTCTCCAAACCATGGGCCCTCTCCCCATGAACCATCCTCCTATCAGGGCCCCGCAGCCTTCCACAAGGAATTTGGCGATAGTCCTTGCCCAACCCGGATTCGCAGCTCCTGGCTCGTCTGCGGCAGTTGGCATAGATTTTGATGAACAGATCAGGCGCATACTGGCGCTGTTGTCCCAAAGAGTCATGGAAGCTTAGCCTTTCTTGAGTCCATGGCGGCAGGGCTCAAGGATGCACAACAGGGGTATGATCTCAGATGGCAGGAGTTAAGGAGCAGCGTGATTCTGCCATTCTCATGGATAAGAAGCTGACAGATAAGGGCAACGAACTACGACAATGGTAAAAGAAGCAATCCCATTCCACCATGCGGTAGGAGGAGGTGCTGACCAAGGCAAGGAAGATATCGCTCCCTGGGAGGTTCGCTTGAAGGAGCGCGAAGCGCTTCCAAACGCCAAGGAGAAGGATGTCTCCTTTTGGAAAGGGAACCTTGAAGCCACCCTCCACGGCAAGGATGAAGAACAGGAGGCTCTTATCCAGCAGCGTACCAATGATTTGGAGGATAGCACAAGGCCACGCTTGATGCGCTTACCCTTGAATCCTCTACCCAGCTAAATAAGGTTACAGATGAACTAGCTACCACTTCTACCACCAAGATTGATCTTGATAACCAAGTGAGCAAGTTGACGGAGGACCTTGCCGGGAGCGACAAGGAGATCATGGCTCTCAAAGAAGAAACACAGAAAGTAGAGACCATCCTGAAGGAGGTGCAATCGCAGCTTTCCTCCAGGAGCCAGGACCTTGATACCACCAACGGCGCCATTACTGACATGAAAGCCAGGCTTGGCTTCTTGGATAAGGAAATCGAGTCAACCGATGCCCGCGAGAAGTTGCTGATGACGGGTCTGAGCAAGGCTAGGAATCTCCAGAAGGACGCAGAGGAGAAGCTTGACAATCAAATCCAGCAGCGTGACCTCTGGATTAAGAAACTGGTTGACATCGTCGAGCACCTCACTGCCCAGATTGAAAAAATGGATATCGAGAGCTAGGCCTTCTTCGTTAGCAATCATGAAGTTCCAAGTGTCAAGCTAACGCTCTTCTTCGAAGGCTTGATTGAAGGGCTGAAAATATATGAAGAAGACCGGGCTACATGCTTTGATGAGGATCATGGAAGCTTGCTCACAACGCTCTCTTCCTGGTCTTGAGCAACCTTGTCTTCTGCCATCCGGACCTCAACCTTGCTGATGGTTTTAAGAAGCTGCCGTCGGGTGCTGATACTTCTGCCACCACGGAGAAGGTCGCCCCCTTGCTAACAAGGTTCCCTCTGTCCCAAGAGTTCCCGAACGCCATCAGGCCCATCCTTGATGTATTCCTGCTGTCGTGCTGTCCTGTAATTATCACAATATGTATCTCATTTTTATTCTCTGTACTGTTCTTACTTTGATGTTTGTCGAAACTGATGTTTATTATGCAAGTGCATGCTATCCCTCTTGTGTTTACCCACTGGTGTTCGTATAACTAGTTTCCTTTGTGTGCTTCGGTTTCCCGTCAACAACATATTGTCGCAATTGCTTTGACGAATGGGTCCTTAGCATTCAGCTGGCAAGGATACACTGCCGGTGGGTTTTTCCTTAATAGTCGTTGACACTGCCACCCACTTTCTTGAGCAGGCTTGAAACAAAGCGGGGGCACACACAAATACGGTAAGGTGCCATTGTACGTGGGATTTGCCATACGAACCCTTGGTTGTCCAAGGGGTAGGCAAGTTCAAGCTCTGAAGAAAAGTTAGCAAGTAGGCCAACTTAGCCTTCGTGTATCCTTCCCCCCTGCCGGGCTGCACATTTGACTACATGTAGCATCTTCTTTTTCAACTGTGATCACCCCTCCTATCCATGTCTCCTGGGGAAACCCTCCTCGCATCTCCATTTTTGCTCTGCAAAAATATAGAGCGGGAAGGAACATAAGGGAAGGACTAGGCAGTCCATTAGTTATGGACTTAGGCCCGGCAAGAGCTGGGAAAATCAGGGAAAAAATTGCAACTAATGATATATGGTGGAAAAAAGGAAGGATTGGTCTCCCCCTCCTTTTCTCTCATCTCCAATGATCCCCTGGCAGCTGGCGTGAAGGACACGCTGGCGCAAAAAGGGCCCTGTCGGGGTACGCTTGTCGGGGTGTCAAACAATCGATTCGCACCAACGTTCCACTCAGGATATACCCTTGGCAGGAAAAATGCAGGACTGAGCTCCCCGCAGACTGATCATGCTGGTGACATCACCACTGCTTGACCCGATCATTGGCGAGTGAGAAGGGAGGGGGAGGCTAATCACTTACCATTTTTCTCGTTCGCTCGTACAAACGACACCTTTTGGGGTCGGGCATACGCTGTCAGGAGACCACGAGGAGGGCGATGTTGCCGCATGTCTTGCCTCTTCTTCTAGTCACTAGGAACACAGTGGCCACATCTCCTGTGTCAACCAGGGTATCCGCGTTGCCATCCCTTATCCTTGTCACCACCTCTGCTGCGGCGGAAGCGAGCGACAGAATCTGGTAGGGACGACTCTAGGGAACAGCACCGTACTTTTTATTTGAAACCATTGATGAAGAGGGTGATGATGAAGGTGATGATGATAGACACACTGTTTACAGCTTCAGGTTCACGCAAGCGATTTCCCCCTACCTGGCGCACCAAACATGTAATGGAGAAAAATGATCACCGATGGGGCCATCGGTCTCTTATATTTTGGCAAGGGGGGAGATCATGTTGCACAAAGAGGAGAGGCCATGAAACAATATGACAGTGGTGACACTAGTGGTTTTTGCCCAGGTTCGGGCCATTGGGGAGCGTAAAACCCTTCTCCTGCTTTAGTGGATTGGATGGTGGAACATGATGAACACGCGGGACTCAAGCCTGGCAAGGTGGCCTCGATGTCGTGGAGGAACACGGTGACCTATGGGGCGGCCCCTTGTGGTTCGACAAGGGGGAAGATCACATTGCACAAAGAGCAGAGGCCATGAAACAACATGACAGTGGTGACACTAGTGGTTTTTACCCTGGTTTAGGCCACCGGGGAGCGTAAAACCCTACTCCTGCTTTAGTGGATTGCATGGAGGAACACGATGAACACGCAGTGCTCAAGCCCGGCAAGGTGGCCTCGAGGAGAGCTGCTACGCGCGTACAAGTGTTCAAGGGTTCGAATCCTTTGCTATGTTGCCTTGGACCTCCTTTTATAGCTTATAGGGTAACCAAAGTGGCAAAATAGTCTTTATCTAGTGATTAGATAGCAAACAGTGTTATCATACCTAACTCTAGCAGTTAGGACAAAGTGCATTACATGCACTGCTAGGTGTCATGCTGAGGGTGAAGCCCGGCAAGCCTATCATGTCCCTTAATCATTGTCTGCTTATCTTCTTGACACGCCTCTGGACGGGTGTCATGTGAGGATGATATGTCTTCTAATGGGCTCCACATTCTTAGTGGAAGCCACTTAATCACCTGGAGGCTCGACACCGTATTGATAAGTGATCTGCATTGTGGTGCGGTGGAGCGGTGGTGCCTTGGCAGGAATCCTTGCATTTGGCGGACCTGGCAAGCCTATCGGGGAAATCTTGGACTTGTCCCTGGGGTGGCCTCGACCTAGCTAGGCTCTCCAGCCCAGCAAGGGAGGCCTTCCCAAGGTGATGCTCTGCCGTCCTGTTTGATTTGGTCTTCTAGATACGCTCCTTGATCTCACGAAGAGCGGTTCTTCTGGCTTGGTCTTGCTTTGTGAGTTTGTGTAGTTATTCCTTCGGTGATAGCCTGGCTTAATAGGGATGATAGACTACTCATATCAATAAGGAATTCCTTATTGTCCGGGATCCCATTCGGAAAGAACTTCAAAGTTAAGTGTGCTCAACTTGGAGTAATTTCAGGATGGGTCACTGACCGGGAAGTTGCTCCCGGGTGCGCACGAGTTAGGACAAAGTGTGCAGAAAAGACTTGTATTGATCTGTGGGGCCAGTCTAGATCCCGCCAGGAGTGACGACCACCGGCGGGTGTGTCCGGGGCGTTACAAGTTGGTATCAGAGCTGACCCCTTGCAGTTACACGGACGTTTGCAGATAGGTGCATGGTCATGTTGTTCATGAAGTTTGTGACCCGTTGTGGCACACGACATGGCACATGTACCGGACTTGATGCACAGAGGTATGTGCCAAGAGGGAACATTCCTATGGCCCGATGAGGACGTCGGTTCCTCTGAGTGGGGTGTATGTGATAGCCTGGCTTAATAGGGATGATAGACTACTCATATCGATAAGGAATTCCTTCTTTTCCGGGAGCCCATTCGAAAAGAACTCCAAAGTTAAGCATGCTCAGCTTGGAGTAATTTCAGGATGCGTGAACGACCGGGAAGTTGCTCCCGGGTGCGCACGAGTGAGGAAAAAGTGTGTAAAGAAGACTAGTATTGATCTGTGGGGCCAGTCTAGATCCCACCAGGAGTAATGACCAGCGGGTGTGTCCGGGGCGTTACACCCTCGTCAAGCTCTGGCTGTCGGGGCAGAGGCTATTTGTCCATGCACAAGTTAGGGGAAACATACACCCCTGTTTGTGTACCCCGACAAAAGCCCCCGGGCCTGATCCATACGTGTCGCTGGGCTCGTTGGGTTAGGGCCCAAACAGTGCATGGACACGCGTCGAAGAAGTGTTGCACATGCAGCGGTTGTTATGATGACTAGTCAATCCAATGTCCATTTCGCATAGTTACCACATGTCGTGGGATCGTGGAACAGTAGCAGTTAATGGGTAACACACCTGCAAAAAACTATAACTTTCTGAGGAGATATGGCGATGAGCCAGCCCCTGCGGCTGTTCCCAATAGAAGGGTGACACGAAGGGACGCTGCTCATTTGCATTTGTCTCTCCTTCCTTCATCTTCTTCCTCAAGCCAAACAACCGCTTTGATGTGGAGCATCCTACGGTCATCACCATGTCAAGAGTCCGTTTGGCAAGTGACACGTGCGACCTCTACTTCTCATACATAAAGGTGAATCTTCTCCTTTACACGTGTTCACTTGACCCCTTTGAGGATGGTATACTACTTGACACTCCACTCATGTGCATGCATAGGTATTGTCAGAGCTTCATGGACGACGAGGAGGAGTGCAAGCGCCAAGGAACACCTGCACCATCCGCGAGGGAAGCGTGGAAGAGAAGGAAGAAGAATCCTAGACAAGCTTCTGGAAAGCCCGGAACTTCCGGCCGCTGCCCGGAACTTCCGGCCCCCAGAACCTCCGGCCATCCCGGAGCTTCCGACCCTGCCGCACCGAAGTTGTCCAAGAGTGTGCCAACTCTCTAGATAGCCCGGACCCTTCCCGGACCTTCGCCCGAAACCTCCGGCGCCTGGACCTTTCGGCCGTCCCCAGAACTTCTGGTCCTACCTACGCGCGAAGACTCGGCCCGTGGCCATGTACCCTTTTGCCCCTCACTTACCCCTTCGTGGCTACTACTATATATACTCATCCCCCTCCTCCATTCTAGGGTTAGCAAAGTGATAGCTCATTTGTATGTGAGCTTTGCTCCTACCTATCTCTACTCTTGAGAGAGAGAGACCACTACTCCGTTGGAGGCCAAGACCTCCATCTAGGAGAAGATCCTGTGGGATATCATCAAGACCCCTTCATGGGAAGATCCTTCTAGGATTCAAGCCCCCAACTCCTTTGGACTTGGGATGAACTCTACCTTGTATCTTTGTCTTGTTCATGTACCTTGTGGATCTTGTGTGTTTGATTGTCTAGTGGATGTGTGATTGGACTTGTTCTTGAGTATTTCCCCTTGTTATTTCTCCCCGTTCTTCCCCGTGTTCATCGTGTTCTTCGAGGGATCCCACTCCAAACGTGAAAGATCGGCCTACACCGGGTTAGCCCCATATCATATGGAATCAGAGCTTAGGTTTATCACGGATTTGGAGTCCCTCCCATCGTTTTCTAGCCTTCTTTTGCTTGATTTCGTCCTAAATTAGAAAATCCCCACCAAAAATAGCACCCAATTTTTTTTTGTTGTGATTTGTTGGTTTTGATGATGTTTTGTTGATTTTGATCCATGGATTTGCTTGGTTTCAGGTGGATCTAGCTTTCCCCCACCTTTCCCCCATTTCATCCACGAAATCTCCCCAATTTTGACCTTGGAAATTGAGTTTTTTTGCCCCCATTCTCAGATCTGGAATTTAGGGTTCGTCCTGGACGAAATTCCACGACCCCCGGAACTTCTGGACTCCCCCGGAACTTCCGTCCTACCCCTGGAACTTCCGGGCTAAACAGAGAGTTTACCCCAAAATCCCCCCTGACCCCCGCCTTTTTCCACGACCCCCTGAACTTCCGGCCACCCCCCGGAACTTCCGGAGCCCAGAACGTCCGGCACTAGGCCCGGAACTTCCGGCCTAACCAGAAACGTTGCACGAAATTTCAGCATCAGCCTTTTTCACCATTTTCATCATAACTTTTCGTTCCGAACTCCGATTTGAGTGTTCTTTGGCTCGTTTTGAAGCTATCAACGTGCCGGAGGTCCTCACATTGGTTACACCAACATTTGACTCCATCAAAATTTTGGAACTTTGGCATCTTTGACTAGGCCTTCCACCATATCATCTGCATTGCCACCACCGACTTCCGCAACCTAACCCATTTTGATCCTTATAGCATTTGAGGTTGTTTGAGTAGTGACTTGAGTCTCCTAAGGTGTTTAGGATACTTAGGGACGGTTGCTTCTTCATCAACCACCACCATAACTCCCGCATAACCTTACCCACCATACACTTCCACCACCCCAACTTAACCCAATTTTGTTTGAGCTTGTTTGAGTTGTAGCTTGTGTCTCCTAAGGTGTTTCGGCTACTTAGGGACGGCAACTTCAATTCCGACACGTCTATAGCCCATCATTCCACTTACGCATTGCCAAGTGCACACTACCACCGCTTTCTGCTACCACCATTTGACATTTGCCTTTGGAGCTTTTGAGTTTGCGGTTTTTCCGTTTCCTAGGGTATTTCGGCTAACTAGGAACGGCGCGACATCAAGAACACCGCCACTCATCATCGCCAAGGACGGTAACCTCGACGACACCATTGTGTATTCCCCTTGCAATTGCATTGATAACCCCTTAGCCCATTTTGCGTTACTTGCCTATCGAGACTAGCCATTTGAGTATTGCCGGCAACGTTACATGTGCACATTAGTGATCATACTTCCCATAGCATACATACCATATCATCTTGGTATCATATCTTGTGTCACAAGTTTGTTCCCGCATATACACAATTGCTATCTTTGTTTGTGCATTGTGCCAAAGTGGCCATATCCAAAAAAAGAATAAGCTTTTAAGAAAAGAAAAGGAGAGAGCAAATAGCTTGTAAGCAATAGCCATAGCATCAAAATATATCATATGGTATCATACTTGATCATCTTGGATCATTGTGTGAGAAACACCGGGAACCATACATATATAGCATACTTGGGATAGAAAGTTTATCCATTTTGCATCTTATAGGTTTTGCACAAGTGTTGTATCCGCCTATTGAGAAATCGTGCTAGCGTCTCTCTTGAGTTGTGCAACACGAGCGTTTTCCATGGATTCCACATTTTGTGCTCATTCCTTGGTGCACGACCCCATTTATCTATCCGTCTGTGCGTTTCTGTGTGCCATTCATTGCTATTGGTCTACTTGTTTCGCTTGCGAATTTGTGAATCTCTTTCAACATTATTAACTCTTGCTAACATTTTGCATAAAAATTTTGTGCCACTATCCTCACCAAGCTCTACCATAAGCTTTACTTGATAGGTGTGAGTGAACAAGTCCAGTACCAATTCCACTATTCTTTCATCTCACATTGAGTGAAACGGGATACATCCTCAACTTTGGGAAAAGGTAACTTGGTATTGTTCATCTCATTTCCTATTCACCTCCACTCGAGTCTTGTGATGGATAGGCAAGGCATTTCACCTTCGGTCTACAACAACAACGACGAGTTTGATGCCACGAAAAACAACTCCGACACCAAGATGCAAGCTCAAATGAAGGAGATCAAAGCCCTCATCAAGTCCTACAATCGATCTTCCTCATCTTCAAGAACACGCTCAAGAGCACATGCTTCCGAGCTACCATCTCCGGCAAGATCACATCGGCATCAACACCATCACCAACAAGAACGTGAAGGTCAAGAGCTCAACACCAACAACCGCTCAACGACTTCACCATCTCCCTTGGCATCTTCGCCAAGTAACTTCAAGGCATTTTCCCCTATGGACATTCGGCATCTTTGCCAACAAGCACCTCAAGACTACGCTCAAGACAAGCTCCCCAAGCTCAAGTCCGCGACTTTCACGAGCTACTACGACTTCGACACCGACCACGAGATTCCTTTCTATGGGACTCACAAACCCGAGGAGTACCTCGAGTGGGAGCGTTTGATGGACGACTACCTCAAGCTACATCAACTCCCTTCCAAAGATCAAGTGAAGTGCGCCACAAGAAACTTCCATGACTACGCATTGGCATGGTGGCTTCACACACCTTCGGAGTACTACGGCATGAGTTGGCCCAAGACGAAGAGAGCTTTGCGGCGACAGTTCGTGCCTCCAACCTACACGGAACAACTTCGATGCCAATTGGAGAACACCACCCAAGGATCCAAGTCCATCGACAAGTACTTCAAGGAGATGAAGATTGCCTTGCGACAAGCCGGCGTGGAAGACCCCATGTCAATGAAGTTCCACATCATGATGGGATTGCCCAACGACATCTCCAAGACAATCTTCCTCGAGAACTACAAGTCCATCAACGACTACTACATTGGTGCTATCAAGGCGGAACAAGAACTCATGAAGGCAAGGCTTCTCCACCCCAAGCAAACTTCGCGGCGACCAAGCTCTACGACAAGCATGAGGCTAGTACCACCAAGATGTCCAAGCCTAACAAGCTCTAAGACGATGCTCCGAAGTTTGACTTCACCGCCATCCCTCTTTGTGGCATTGATGATGCCGAGTCGACCTTGACTCTTTTTCAAGATGGTGCGGTAACAAGTACGACTGCGGAGACCTTCAAGGACCAAGCTCCAGAGGCGAGCGACGGGGTGCCGAGCAAGGATGATGCTTCCATCTTTGGAGGCGAGAGTAATGATGTGCCATCTTCGGCCTTCATCCACGGCGACGATGACGAGATGATCAAGCATGGGATTTTCCCTTCGGTCATGGAGGAGAGCGATGATGATCCATGTTCGGCCTTCATCCACGGCGACGACGATGAGATGGTTGAGCATGGGATTTTCCCTTCGACCACTACTACGTATGATGACTTGAGTGACTTTTGCCACCATATTGTGAGTGAGAGTGACTTCACCACTAGCCCCATATATGACGAGTTGCCCCACTTTCCATGTGAGGAGAGCCACAACCCCCACCACTTGAGTGAGATGAGTGACTCCACCACATGTGACTTTGAGTGCACCTACTTTGAGGGAGTGAGTGAACCACCACATAGAGAGAGTGAGATAGTTGATATGTCTTGTGAGGCCATTTGCATTTCTAACAACTTGACCTCTACCTCTATTGTGTCTTCTCATTTGGTGCTAGGTCCCATTATGATGACGCGCCGATCCTCGACGATTTCGTCCTCCCTTTGGACAAGGTGGCCATGGTGGAACATGATGCACCCCTCACATGGTTCCATCAACATGAAGATGACCACCATTTGGTCTTTCCCACCTCACCTACACCACTTGAGTGGAATGAACAAGGTAACATAGGTGAAGGTGATGCTCTAGTCCCACTAGTGGACATTCTTGACATTGATTGCTTGGATGATGTTGATCCACATAGTACCTTGCTTCATGCTAGTATGATTTCCCCATGCGATGATTTGCCCATTTATGATGAGTTTGATGATTGTCATGTGGAGTCTATTAGTTGTGATGCCATGTTACATAGGATTTCTTGTGACAATTCTTTAGGCCACATCATGTTTGCTAATCCGCTTGACTTGTCATATGCTATGCATGAGATCAACCATATGTCATATTTGCAATCTCTTCATAGTGACTATGCATATGCCATTAAAATAAACCCAATTTGCACATATGGCATAGATGACAAGCCCATGGTTATTGGCATTTGTTTTTCTTGTGATGATATTGATATGCTCCCTTTGCATCATTTATCTCATATGCCATGCCATGACCACCTAGCTTCGGATATGCATTGTTTTGGATGTTGTCCATTTTCTCCATATGATGTTTCCGATATTGCTCATGAGGAGACCCCCATAGTTTCCTCATGCATGTTAGGAGATTTTGATCCATCCCATTCATTGCATGATCCCAATACTTGTGTGCACCATATGCTCCCCATGAATGAAATGCTATTGATGTGCCATATACTTGCATCTCAATTTGCATCCCCATCATGTCATACATAATAACTATTCTTTCATGATGGATGACATGTTCTTATACCATGCATCAAATTTGTTTGAGCATTTCTTATCTTGTGCTAACTCACACGTGCACATACACATCATGATGGATGATGTGTACATTTACCACACGCACAATTTCTTTGGTTTGTGTCTCTTTTGTGTAGGTACCCATGAATACTTGTCAACCTCGCAATCCCACGAGTTGACAAAACGAGCTCTAGAGAGCAACGATGATTTGGGATCTCATGGATTGTTTTTCCCACAGATCTCTTCGCACAAAGACTTCACGCATTTCTTCTACATGGCCCTCACTTGGGTATGGGTTGTTCTCTATTATATATCCTTTGCCCATATTGCCATGTTCACTTTGCATGATATGCCCATTCCTATGCCTTTGCCATGCATTTGTGACCCATGCTTTGCATTACACATGATGATTGATTCTAGTACTTGTATGTGTATTTGCAAGCTTGGTGAAGATATCTCTTGTTGTTGCCATGTTCCTTTTGTGCACAATTCCTATGATGATACTTTCATCTTGCTTTGTGTTCGTGCTTGCGATATGTCATGTGCATTCCCTGTGCCTATTATTTTCTCACATGACATGATTGCCATGATTTCTTCTAGTGTGTTGCATCTTCACTCCACTAGTTTGCACGACTTGATTACTATGCTTCCTTATGTTGCATCACCAATGACTCATACTTGCTCATTTCATGCGGTTGATGATAACCATCTATATGCTTTGCACATGATTCATATTGCTCCTTGTCATATCTCTCCATATGTTGACTCCCTCATGCTAGATGATTTGCCATGTATTGAGTGCAATTATGCCTTTATTCTTCATAATGAGTTTGCCCCCATAGCATTCTCACATATATTTGGAGATTTTAACATATTCCTTGTGAATCATGCTAGTCTTACCTCATTGCACCATATGCATAGTGCCATGAACATAAAGATTGTTGCATCATATTATTCATGCACTTGTGATTCTAATGGTTATGTGCAAGAGATGAGAACCATCATGATGGATGATGTGTTTATCTACCATGTGCATACTTTCTTTGTTTTATTTTGTGCATGTGTAGGATACTTGGACTTTGTGTCGACTTCCACTTCACGTGAGTTGACCATTCGTGCTCTTGAGAGCGAGCCTCATACATTCTACCACGACTCGCTTCTAAACCGAATTTCCTACCACTTCGGCATTGTGAAGAATGCACAAGGACACACTTTCAAGGTGACATCCTTCTTGAGCTTGGATATTGTGTATCATACTTCATGTGTTGCTTGCACTATTTGCACGCATGTTTGAGATATTGCGTTCACCCATGATTGCCACATTTCCATGCTTCATGACATATATACCTTGTGTGTTGCATCCAATTCTTGGACTACTTGCTACTATCATATGGTTGGTTGCACCAATATCATTTCTTCACATATGCCATGTCCCTTTGCTTGTCACATGATTCACTTGATTGCCTCACACATGATGAACAATTGCTCTTTCTATTGTGTTGAGTGCCACACTATATTCACTACACCCTATGCACATTATGCTTGGATTGTCTTGCACTTGACCCATGTGTTTAGACACTTCATTTTATTTGGTGTTGTGAATCCTTCCTATGCCTACCATAGACCTTTCATTGAGCAATTTGTGAATGCTTGCTATGAACTTGAGGTAGATGCTTATTCTCTTGTCACACATATTTGCATCACTACCTCACATTTGCATACGTGTCCCCATGATATCCTTGATTGTGATCAATTTATGTGCTTACATGCCATGTCACAATCCTTTGTCACACCCTATGCTATGCTTGATGACGACACTTGTTTGGTGAATCACCTCTTGAATGCTTGGTTTTGCACTAACGCTAACCACATTTTTTCCAAGTGTTTGTTCTATTTGCTCCTTTTGAAGGAATCACAAAATGGTGTAACATTGGCGAGTGACCATTTCGAGCTACTAGACGATGACTACTTGGTGATCGACCGCTTCGACACGGCACTGCCATCTATTTCCGATGGTGATTTGGTTTTTGATCCGAGGTCAGATCTTTTCCAAGGGGGAGGGGATGATGTGGAGCATCCTACGGTCATCACCATGTCAAGAGTCTGTTTGGCAAGTGACACGTGTGACCTCTACTTCTCATACATAAAGGTGAATCTTCTCCTTTACACGTGTTCACTTGACCCCTTTGAGGATGGTATACTACTTGACACTCCACTCATGTGCATGCATAGGTATTGCCGGAGCTTCACGGACGAGGAGGAGGAGTGTAAGCGCCAAGGAACACCAATACCATCCGCGATGGAAGCGTAGAAGAGAAGGAAGAAGAAGCCTAGACAAGCTTCTCGAAAGCCCGGAACTTCCGGCCGCTGCCCGGAACTTCCAGCCCCCAGAACCTCCGGCCATCCCGGAGCTTCCAACCCTGCCGCACGGAAGCTGTCCAAGAGTGTGCCAACTCTCTGGATAGCCCGGACCCTTCCCGGACCTTCGCCCGGAACCTCCGGTGCCCAGACCTTCCGGCCGTCCCCAGAACTTCCGGCCCTGCCTGTGCGCGGAGACTCGGCCCGTGGCCATGTACCCTTTTGCCCCTCACTTACCCCTTCGTGGCTACTACTATATATACTCATCCCCTCCTCCATTCTAGGATTAGCAAAGTGATAGCTCATTTGTATGTGAGCTTTGCTCCTACCTATCTCTACACTTGAGAGAGAGACCACTACTCCATTGGAGGCCAAGACCTCCATCTAGGAGAAGATCCTGCGGGATATCATCAAGACCCCTTCATGGGAAGATCCTTCTAGGATTCAACCCCCAACGCCTTTGGACTTGGAATGAACTCTACCTTGTATCTTTCTCTTTGTTGTTCATGTACCTTGTGGATCTTGTTTGTTTGATTGTCTAGTGGATGTGTAATTGGACTTGTTCTTGAGTGTTTCCCCTTGTGATTTCTCCCCGTTCTTCCCCGTGTTCATCGTGTTCTTCGAGGGATCCCACTCCAAACGTGAAACATCAGCCTACACCGGGTTAGCCCCGTATCACGCTTCCACACCAATATTCGCCCCCAAAGCTCTGCTAGATCCTTTTGCTTCATCCAGTGAGCCCACGAGATGGGAAAAGGACGGCTGGTGTGAAGGGGAAACGGGCGGCCACCGCAAAAGAAGCATCGGCCGAGGGGAGGAATAAAAGGGCGGAGGAGCTAGATTCTGGATAAGGACACCCCAAAGTTCTCCGCAGCGCAGACTGAATGTGTCACGTGTAGCAGCGATTCGAGCAAGTTAGGCGTTACTGACGATAGTCTCCGCCCGACGCTTAATAGGATTGTCCATCTCAAAGCTGTTGGGCTAAGAATCGAGCAGGTGGGGGCCAACTTCCTCCGGCACCGCATTGCGCCGCTGCTGAAGAGGGGCAAGTTTGCTTGGGAGTACGGGAATTCTGCCGACACGATGCGCCTTTGCCCGGGCCCCATCAGCAACTTGTCGATATACAACCACGGTTGGTTGTGCGAATAGCTTTTTGGCAGCCTAGGGCCATTCCATGTGCCGTCAAGTGTTGTTCCACTTCATCTCAATTCTACTCGGGTGTAGATTCTGAAATGGATGCCCAACTGCAACACCTACAGAGTTGAGGCTGATTGGCAACTACCGAACTGGTTGCAGAGATAGAGTGGGTCTCTAGTCTTGAAGAAAGGGGTTCCGGCGTGGAAAATGATCTCATCAGGCGCACCTCCCCGGCAGAAGCAGCGTTCATATCAAAGCGGATTGTAGAGGACAAAATGCTTCGGGCTACCGGGAAGGCATGGCCCAAAGAAGAGGAGGAGGAGGAGAAGGAGGCTAAACGTGAAGGCTGTTCTGATGAAAGGAGTGAGGAGCACGACGCGAGGGAGGTGAATGCTAAGGACCGTGGGAGTATGCTGTTGGTGGGCAACCAAAGCACGCAAAGGAAACTAGCTATACGAACACCAATGGGTAAACACAAGAGGGATAGCATGCACTAGCATAATGAACATCAGTCTCGACAAACATCAGAATAAGAATAGTACAGAGCCTAAAAACGGGATACATATTGTGTCTTAATTACAGGGTAGCACGACAACAGGAATAAACTCAAGGATGGGCATGATGGCCTTCGGGAACTCTTGGGATGGAGAGAACATTCTCGGCAAGGGGGGCGACCTTCTCCACAGCGGTAGAAGTATCAGCACCCGGCAGTAGCTTCTTAAAACCATCGGGAAGGTTGAGGTCCGGATGGAGGAAGGCAAGGTTGCTCAAGACCAGGAAGAGAGTGTCGCGAGCAAGCTTCCAGGATTCCTCAGCAAAGCATGTAGCCCTATCTTCTTCATACATCTTTAGCCCTTCGATCAAGCCTTCGAAGAAGAGTGTCAACTTGACACTTGGAACTTCATGATTGCTGACAGTGAAGGCCCAGCTCTTCATATTCGTTTTTGCAACATGGGCAGTGAGGCACTCAGCAATGTCAACAAGGTTCTTGATCCAGATGTCACGCTGCTGGATTTGATTCTCAAGCTTCTGCTCTGTGTCCTTCTGGAGAGTCCTACACTTGCTCAAATCCATCATCAGCAACTTGTCGCAGGCACCGGCAGACTCGATTTCCATCTCCAAGGAGCCAAGCCTAGCTTTCATGTTAGTAATGGCGCTGTCGGTGTCAAAACCGGCGGATCTCGGGTAGGGGGTCCCGAACTGTGCGTCTAGGCGGATGGTAATAGGAGACAAGGGACACGATGTTTTTACCCAGGTTCGGGCCCTCTCGATGGAGGCAAAACCCTACTCCTGCTTGATTAATATTGATTATATGGGTAGTACAAGAGTTGATCTACCACGAGATCAGAGAGGCTAAACCCTAGAAGCTAGCCTATGGTATGATTGTTGTTCGTCCTACGGACTAAAACTCTCCGGTTTATAAAGACATCGGAGAGGGCTAGGGTTACACAGAGTCGGTTACAACGGGAGGAAATCTTCATATCGTATCGCCAAGCTTGCCTTCCACGCCAAGGAAAGTCCCATCCGGACACGGGACGAAGTCTTCAATCTTGTATCTTCATAGTCCGGGAGTCCAGCCAAAGGTCATAGTCCGGCCATCCGGACACGCCCTAATCCAGGACTCCCTCAGTAGCCCCCGAACCAGGCTTCAATGATGACGAGTCCGGTGCGCAAGTTTGTCTTCGGTATTGCAAGGCGGGTTCTTCTCCAAATTCCATGTACCTGTCGGATAGTGTCCGGCTTCTGGTGCGTGTTGCTCTCCTCCGCTTCTATGCCCAATAACGACCATCTTCCATGTGTCAAACGAATGCGAAAAGCCAGGGAGTTTTTTCGTTTACCCCCCCCCCCCCCCGGCCGCAAAAATGAGCCGCTTATAGAAAACAGGCGGGGATTTAGATCCAATTCACACCACCTTCCCCCCGCGAGTATTCATCAGAGCGCTTTCGACAGAGATCCATTCCACCATGGCCGGCCGAAGCAGCTCCTCCTCTCGCCTCTCCAGCCCTCGGCCCAGAGACTGGGAGCGGTGTTCCGTCCCGTATAGCAGGCTAGTAGTGCTTCAAACCAAGGGGCTCCTCCCCCCAGTATATATGGTCCCAGTTCGACCCGGGATTGCCACCTATAGCGGCGGAGAGCAGGCGGAGAGCGTCCCCAATCCCTCTCAAGGAGAGCGGGTGTGCCTAGTTCCTTATTTAATAAGAGGACTCGAATTTCCAATTCATCCATTTCTCCGAGGCCTACTGGAGTTCTACGGCCTCTAGCTACACAACCTCACGCCCACCTCCATACTGCATGTTGCGGGCTTCGTGGCCCTCTGCGAGCTGTTCTTGGGCATCGAGGCCCATTTCGCATTGTGGAAGAGGTTGTTCTGCCTTGTGCCCCGCTCTCAGGAGGGGTCAATTTATCAAGTGGGCGGAGCCGAACTATGGCGCATCGCCGGGACCGGATATCTATCCGGTACCCCAAAGAAGGCGTCTGAGGACTGGCCTTCAGAATGGTTTTATATGGATGGCGTCCCCCTACCGGACCCTATACGGATCGGCCTCCCTGAGTTTAATAATGCTCCGTTGAAGAAACGCCTGAGCTGGCGCCCACGGAACCCTCAGAGGGAAACAGACAGGGATGTTCTTTACCTGATGAGCCGGATAAGGTTGTTGGCTCATTCCGGATTGACCATGATCGAGGTCATGGCCACATGCATTATGCGGGGGGTGCAGCTGCTTCAGTACAGAGGCTACCCCATGTGGGATTTCAACAGGGAGGATGACGCCACCTGGTGCGGCCGCAAGGGGCCGGATTCGGCTGCCACTTTAACGAATATTTTGTCCGCTTTGTACAAGGGTGAAGAAGAGGAATTCCTCCGGGTCAACCCGCAGGGCGGATTCTCCATGTACAATCCTCCAAGCTGGGTGAGCGAACATTTTCACCTGCCTGCCTGTTTTTGAATTCCCATAATTGAGTACTCAGCCTAGTAATTCTAACGCAGGAGCTGCGCCAGACTATGAAGGAGATAAGCAGCCCTCCTCCACAACCCGAGGACCCGGAGCGGTCCCTCAATCCGGACTCCCAAGAGGACCCGAACTTATGTGTGGAGCTAACTGATGGGGTGTTTCATCAACTGAGTAAGGACAATACCTTAGTGGCCATTACGGCCGACTATCCTGGACTACTTCCAGCCTCAAAGGTAACCGAGACCGAAATCCCAGTACTTTCAAGAGGATCCATTCATGCCTTATTTTGAATGTCGTAAACCAATAATGTTTCGTTTTGTAGGGAAAATCCTTGAGCGGAGAGACGAGCCCACGGTGGGCAGCCAACAAGGGCCGCTGAAGCCAGGCGGGCTAAAAAGAAGTGCGGACCAGATCGAGATTCTGGAGCAATGGTACGGCGCGTAAATTTAACGCCTTGGGTTTAAGCCCTCAAGTCACACTAACACTCATGCTCTCCTCAGGAAGAAGAGAGCCTGTCGGACTATATCCACCGGCCAGGCTTCAAGGTCGGGTCCGGAAGCGAAGGTGAACACGGGGCACACGTCGGACGTTCCTCCGACAGAGGACGCAGATAGGCTTCCTGCCACCAATTCAGAGGTGGAGAGTGCCATGAACCACAGGCGTCGCCGGACTGTTCTTCGTGACACATGTTTTCCCCAGAGGCGTTGGACGCCTTTAATACGGGAGATGCGTACCTCCGTGCCGCTCAAAATGGTCTAGCCAGAGCCACAGAGCAGTATGTGAAAGACATACGGGTGAGTAAATCTGATGGTTATATATGTCATTAGCCCCCGAGACTTGAAACAGTTAAGATAACTGATTTAAGGATCATATGTTATGCAAGATCTTACAAAAAAGAACATGCAACTGTCCTAGGAGCTGGAAGAGTGCAAGGCCCAACTCGAGGCCGCAGTGGCCGCTTCAGATAGTGCCAAGGGGACCCCCCAGGTAATATATGCTTCGAAAGATAATTCCGTTGTGAAATGCGACATGTGTGCAATTCTGACGATAACAGTGCAGATGGGGCCGGAGTGAATCCAAACAAGCAGCAACTCCTACGCCAGTTAAAGGCTGGTGAGAGCGTGCTGACGAGGGTGAGGCAAGAGAAGAACAAGCTTCAAGACGCCAATACCCGGCTGGGTGAGGAACTAAAGGATGTTCGTGCTCAGCTGTCTGATTCCGTAAAGGAGAATTGGCGACTTCGATGCGGCATTTTCAGTAAGTGCTTGAACAAATCTTAGAAAAAAGAGTTCGGCGAGGAAGTCGATTGACAAAGCTATGTCTGTAGGTATGCTGACAGGTCGTCTTGCGGAGGAAATGCCCGGTTCAGCGGTGGAACTTCTTCCCGAGCTGTTGCAACTGCACGAACGAGTTCGGCAGGCGATGCAAGGCGTCGTCCAGGCTATGTGGCCGTCCCTCTCCATGCCCGAAGGCCTTGGAGAGCTTGCAGAGAAGCTAAAGGGAGTGTGGCAGCGCTTCCGGTTATGGAAGATATCAGCCTGCCGTCAATGTGCCAGGGAGGCCTGGGCCATGGTGAAGACTCGGTACACGAAGGCTGACCCAAACCACATGGCCAAGGTCGGCCCTGTGGGGCCCGATGGGAAGGAGATCCCTGTCAGTTTGGTGTATGGCCAGGTAGAGCTGCCTGCCAAGTATTCTCAACAGGACTGTAAATTAGACAGCCTGTTGGATGGTATTGAAGAAGAATATACCGAGTCAAATTGACTATGTAATTTTAAAATGACATGTAAAATGCCTTCTAGCCGGATTGTAGATTGTTTGTCATTGCGGACCTTTTCGCTTCAACCTCTGGACCCAATAGTCTGGAGTGTGTCCGAATACCCTCTCGGTTATGTAAGAACCTGGGCATGCATGGAGACAAGGCGTAGGGGTCATAAGTGCTTTAGCAGACAAGTGCCCAACTAGTTATGTTATATTACATGGTTAGTAAGAAACATCTTCCAGGGAGAATAGTTCCGTTAGGGGTTCCTTTCCCTGAGAGGCATGCCCTAAAGTGCATGTCTGAACTGCGAGAAAGAGCAGAAAAAGCATCTGGGGCAGATAAATAAACAAGAAAATCATCTTTTAGTTCACCGACCGAATATTCTCTTAAGAACGCTAGCTTTCGGCTTCACCCAGTCTGAGGTACACATCCGGCTGACCCGGTAGTAACAATCGCAGAGGTTCTCCCTTTACCACCTAGCCGAACAAACGGGAACGTAGGGGTAAGCACAGGAGCCAGGCAACCCAGCTTGGCCAAAACTTAAGTCATATCGATGCATATAATGGTGTATGAAAGGCTCATGCGGAAGTGTCACACATGTTTTGGGCATGAGGCCCGTTTATATAAACTTCTGATAAAGAAGCCCCCAGGTATAATGAGCGCGGGTGGCGCGTCAAGTATGTGCGAACAACGCGCAAGCAAGCCCCTAAGGGCTTGGGAGAAAAAGGTAGGGAGAAGGAGAGAAGTACCAGGCAGCTAAAAAGAAAAAAGTAAAAAAAAAAGAGACAGGGGAAGGATACGAACACGGAGTCCGGCGCTAGGCGTAGAATCTTCGTAGGCGTGCTGCGTTCCATGGGTTTGGCTCGAGTCAGTTGTCCGATGCGTTTCGCAGACGGTACGCTCCACCAGTCAGGACTTGGTCGATTATGAAGGGACCCTCCCATTTGGGCTTTAGTTTGTCCTTTTTCTTGTCAGGCAAGCATAGAACTAGTTCGCTAACATTATAAGTTTTGGCCCGTACTTCTCTGCTTTGATATCTTCGAGCCTGCTGTTGATAGAATGCGGAACGAGCTTTTACCATGTCGCGCTCCTCCTCCAATGCATCCAAGTTGTCCTGCCGATCGATCCCGGCTTCTCTTTCTTCGTACATGCGCACGCGAGGTGAGTCATGAATTATGTCGCAGGGCAGGATTGCCTCTGCGCCGTATACCATAAAAATGGTATGAATCCGGTAGTGCGATTCGGCATGGTCCGCAGCCCCTAGAGTATGGAGTCAAGCTCCTCTACCAAGTGCGTGTTGGATTCCTTGAGGGATCGCACTAGTCTGGGTTTGATGCCGCTCATGATTAGACCGTTGGCTCGCTCGACTTGACCGTTGGTTTGAGGGTGATAGACTGAAGTGTAGTCGAGTTTAATGCCCATGTTTTTGCACCAGAGTTTAACTTCGTCGGCCGTGAAGTTTGTGCCATTGTCAGTTATGATGTTGTGGGGGATGCCATAACGGTGTACGACCCCAGATATGAAGTCTATCACCGGTCCGGATTCGGCTGTCTTTATAGGCTTGGCCTCTATCCATTTGGTGAATTTGTCCACCATCACCAGTAGATATTTTTGCTTGTGGGTTCCTCCTTTAAGGGGTCCAACCATGTCAAGCCCCCAGACCGCAAAAGGCCAGGTAATGGGTATGGTTTGTAGGGCGGTATGCGGCATGTGGCTTTGGTTAGCGAAGAATTGGCAACCGACGCATCGCTGCACTAAGTCCTGAGCGTCTGCCCGGGCCGTCGGACCTCTAGGCGATAAATGCCCATGGAGACTGCCATCCGGAGACCGTGTAGAAGGGCCTCGTATTCGGCCGTGTTGTTGGAGTCCGTGTACATTACCTGAAGTACGTATTGGACTGTATCTCCGGTTGGGGACGTCAGAATGACGCCAGCCCACAGGCCAGCCAACATTTTGGAACCGTCGAAGTGCATGATCCAGTTGGAATATGCGCCGTACTCTTTAGGGAGCTCGGCTTCAGTCCATTCGGCGATGAAGTCGGCCAAAACCTGCAACTTAATAGCTCGCCGTGGCTTGTAAGTTATGTCAAATGGGAGGAGCTCAATGGCCCATTTGGCAATCCAGCCTGTTGCATCGCGGTTGTTTATAATGTCATTGAGAGGTACTTCGGAGGCTACTGTTATTGAACACTCTTGGAAATAGTGTCGTAGCTTCCGGGATGCCATGAACACCGCATATGCTATCTTTTGATAATGCGGGTACCGTGACTTGCATGGGGTTAGGACAGTGGACACGTAGTCAACTGGTTTTTGGAGAGGGAACTTGTGTCTGTCCGTTTCTGTTCGACAACAAGCACCGCGCTTACAACTTGATGGGTTGCCGCGATGTATAATAGCATTGGTTCGCCCGTGTTGGGCGCGGCCAGGACCGGATTTGTTGCCAATATGGCTTTGATTTCGTCGAGTCCGGCCATGGCGGCATCTGTCCACTCGAAGTGTTCGGTGCATCACAGGAGACGATAAAGGTGTAATGCCTTTTCTCCTAAGCGGGTGATAAAGCGGCTTAGAGCCGCCACGCATCCAGTCAATTTTTGTATTTGTTTGAGGTGTTTTGGGATATCCAATTGTGACAGAGCTCGGATCTTGGCTGGGTTTGCTTCAATTCCTCTACCGGATACGATGAAGCCCAAGAGCTTTCCGGCTGGTACGCCGAAAATGCATTTTCCGGGTTGAGCTTAATTTCATATGCTCGGAGATTGTCGAATGTGAGCCTCAAGTCGTCTACTAGAGTTTCGACGTGTTTAGTTTTGACGACCACGTCATCTATGTACGCTTCAACTGTTTTGCCAATCTGGTTGGCCAGGCATGTCTGAATCATGCGCTGATATGTTGCGCCGGCGTTTTTGAGCCCGAAGGGCATCGTGTTGAAGCAGAATAGGCCGTATGGGGTGATGAATGCCGTCGCGGCTTGGTCTGACTCTGCCATCTTGATTTGGTGGTAGCCAGAGTATGCATCGAGAAAACACAATGAATCGTGTCCTGCAGTGGCGTCGATGATTTGATCGATGCGGAGGAGGGGGAAGGGATCCTTTGAGAAAGCCTTGTTAAGGTCCTTAAAATCGACACATAGGCGCCAGGATTTGTCCTTCTTTGGTAGCATTACCAGGTTTGCTAGCCAGTCCGGATGTTTTATATCTCTGATGAATCCGGCCTCCAATAGTTTGGCTAGTTCCTCTCCCATGGCCTATCTCTTGGGTTCGGAGAAGCGCCGAAGAGTTTGTTTGACTGGCTTGAATCCTTTTAGGATATTTAAGCTGTGCTCGGCCAGCCGGCGTGGGATTCCTGGCATGTCTGAAGGGTGCCAGGCAAAGATGTCCCAATTTTCCCGTAGGAATTCTCGTAGTGCGGCGTCTACATCGGGGTTTAATTGTGCCCCGATGGAGGCCGTTTTTGTAGGGTCCGTTGGATGGACTTGGAATTTGACTATTTCGTCCGCTGGTTTAAAAGAGGTGGACTTGGATCTCTTATCTAGTATCACATCATCCCTGTCCACCGTGGAGCGCAACGCAGTTAGTTCCTCAGCCACTAGGGCTTCGGATAATGCCTCGAGGGCCAGTGCGGCTGTCTTGTTTTCGGCGTGGAGCGCTGTGTCCGGATCACTAGCAAGAGTGATGATTCCGTTGGGTCCGGGCATTTTGAGCTTCATGTACCCGTAATGGGGTATAGCTTGAAAAATTGTAACTGCTTCTCGCTCTAACAGAGCGTGGTATCTGCTGCTGAAACGGGCCACTTGAAATGTGACCTCCTTGGATCTGTAATTATCCGGCGTGCCGAACACCACATCCAGTGTGATTTTCCCTGAACAGCACGCTTCCCGGCTTGGTATTATTCCTATAAAGGTTGTGTTGCTTCGCTCAATGCGGCTCCAGTCGATTTCCATTTTTCGCAAGGTTTCCTCGTAGATGAGGTTCAGTCCGCTGCCGCCGTCCATGAGTACCTTTGTAAGCCGGAAGCCGTCCACTATCGGACTGAGGACCAATGCGGTTGGTGCTCGGGCTGTCCGGAATTTCGGCTCGTCACTGGCATTAAAGGTAATAGTTGTGTCACTCCATGGGTTTATTGTTGCTACTTGGTAGACTTCGGTAAGGCTGCGGAGCGTTCGTTTCCTCGCATTGTTTGATGCGAAAGTCTCGAAGACTGTTGACACAGTACTGGCGTTTCTGGGGTGGTGTTCTACGGATTCTGGAGTTAGAAGCTCCTCGCCACTTCTGGCCACCTGCCGGAGTATCCAACATGCTCTAAGGCTATGAGTTGGTGTGACTTCCCCTGAACTATGAATTTTACAGGGTCCATTGAGCCAACCCTCCAGTACGGTCCCATACCCTGTAGAGGGTTTTTGTTTTTTGCAGTTTGGCTCAGGTGCCTGGCGATAATGCGCCCTCTTTTTTCGGACTGGGATTGTATTCAGGGCCGGATTGTCCCAGAATTTAGTTTCGGTTTTCCGAACGCTTTCTGTCGGACAGTACTTTCGTACTATGGATGTCAAGTCGGCAAAGCATGTAATTTCACGGCGACTTATGGCGTTGAGGATTCCGATGTCCGTGCAGTTGTTACGGAAGAATGAAATTGCGTCTTTCTCATGGCAGTCCTTTATCCTGTTCATAACTAGGAGGAATCTGGCCTAGTAGTGGTGTACTGTTTCCCCGGGCTCTTGCCGTATTTGGGATAGATCCCTTATATTTGGGTGGGCGGGTGGATTTAAATCCGGAACCTCGCCCGATATAAGACTCAGGGGCCAAGAAATTTCCGAATTCGGAACCTTGTTTTCTTGGACGTTATTCAATGAATCAGGCCTGCTGCCTGACTTTAGGTTCAGGGCTTGGGCAACATCCTCCCCTCCGCGGGTATCCGGCTTGGAGGGGTCGAGAATCCGAACACATCTGGTCCTTAGTATGGGCGAAGATTCGCCGCATTGTTCTTCCACCACTTCAACATGGTGGGTGACCTGGGGAGAGTCGATCTCTCTCTGATCGGGTTTAAGCCCAATCCGGCCGTAATCCGTAGCGACTCCCAGGGCGGCGATGCGATCCAAGAGCTGATGTGGAGATTGCTTCTGATGGCCCGAGAGGTCATCGTTGGCGCGGCGGCCGAACAGGCGGTCATCAAAAAACTGCCTAGCCGGAGAGTTTGGCCGACAGCCAAAGCTCCTTTAGCAATAGCGTCGTCTTTAAAGACGGGGTGTGGCATCCTTCCTGATGGTGATGACACAGAGGAACTCTCAATGAAAGCACCAATGTCGGTGTCAAAATCGGCGGATCTCGGGTAGGGGGTCCCGAACTGTGCGTCTAGGCGGATGGTAACAGGAGACAAGGGACACGATGTTTTTACCCAGGTTCGGGCCCTCTTGATGGAGGTAAAACCCTACTCCTTCTTGATTAATATTGATGATATGGGTAGTACAAGAGTTGATCTACCACGAGATCAGAGAGGCTAAACCCTAGAAGCTAGCCTATGGTATGATTGTTGTTCGTCCTACGGACTAAAACTCTCCGGTTTATATAGACACCGGAGAGGGCTAGGGTTACACAGAGTCGGTTACAATGGGAGGAGATCTTCATATCGTATCGCCAAGCTTGCCTTCCACGCCAAGGAAAGTCCCATCCGGACACGGGACGAAGTCTTCAATCTTGTATCTTCATAGTCCGGGAGTCCGTCCAAAGGTCATAGTCCAGCCATCCGGACACCCCGTAATCCAGGACTCCCTCAGGCGCCGTTGGCGGTATCAAGGTGCTGGCTCCCAAAAGAAAGCTGCGATTGCACCTCCTTCCTGATGGTCTCTGCTTTTCGCGCTTCTTCTTTCAGAGCCATGATGTCCTTGTCGCTTCCGGCAAGGTCCTCCGTAAACTTGTTCACTTGGTTATCAAGATCTTGGTGGCAGAAGCGGCAGCTAGTTCATCGGTAACCTTCTTCAGCTGGGTAGAGGATTCAAGGGTAAATGCAGCAAGCATGGCCTTGTGCCTATCCTCCAAATCCTTGGTACGCTGCTAGATAAGAGCATCTAGTTCTTCATCCTTGCCGCGGATAGTGGCTTCAAGATTCGCTTCCTGAGAGGAGATGTCCTTCTCCTTAGCATCCAGAAGCGCTTGGCACTTCATAAAACGAACCTCCGGTGCAGCGATATCTTCCTTGGCCTTGGTCAGCACCTCCTCCTAGCGCATGATGGAATGCGATTGCTTCCTATACCATTCTCGCAGTTCGTTGCCCTTATCCGTCAGCTTCTTATCCATGGGAACGGTAGAATCACGCAGCTCCTTAATTGCCTGCCACGTGAGATCATACATGTGTTGACCATCCTTGAGCCATGCCGCCACGGAGTCTAGAAAGGCTAGGTCCTTAGCACCATTAGAAGAATCGTCAGCTTCCATGACTCTCTGGTATAGCGGCGCCAATATGCGCCTGGTCTCTTCATCAAAATCCACATCCTCTACCGCAGATGAACCAGGAGCTGCAAGCCCGGGTTGGGAAAGGACTATCGCAACTTGCTTGGGGGACGCTGCGGGGCCGCGTGTCAGGACCCCGATCCTAAGTCACACCGATCTAGCATGTAACACATCATATCGCTTTGCGGCCTCACGCACGGTATGCCCACTGGTGCCACCTTACCTGGCCCGTTACCGTTTGCGCCTTTTGGCTCACGTATATGATAGTGCTGCTAGCATCCATATGACAAAGAACCCGGGCCGACATGACTAGTCGTAAACCCAAGGTGGCGCTAACTTACAGGGGCAGGCATACATGACCCAGCAATGAACGTGTCAATTAGCAACGTATGAACACAAGTCGTAGCAAGTTACATGGACTTAAAGGAACAACGCGTGACATTTCCCCGAAGGGACGGACACAGGAATGAAGAAGGACACATGCCGGCTAGGCTAAGTGTTCCGGAGTAGTAGCAAGCTACCATGGCTCAGTGGAAGCACTAGGAGAAATTTCCCGGTAAGAGAGGCTACCAAGAATAAATAGCTAGGTTGTCGGATCCCACACATACCAAGAATTTCAATAACATACACACAATATGCTTGATATGTGCAAATACAACATGAAATTACAACAGAACCTACGACTCAAAGTATTTATTCAATAGGCACCAAGGAGTCAAGTATTACAAACATGGATCTCATGATCCAACATTCAGAGCATACAAACAACAGAAGCATAACACGTCTGAGTACAGACAACTACAAATGAAAAGGGTTGACAAGCCTGACTATCTACAAGATCCTCCCAAGGTTACAAGATCATAGCTGTGGTAATCAAGCTAAATGTCGAAGTCCATGCGGAACTACTAGTGAGACAGAAGTCTCTCCGCAAAAACATAAATTAAGAAAATGTGAGTACAAATGTACCCAGCAAGACCTACATCAGAACTAACTACATATCCATCAGCATAAACAAAGGGATAGTGGGGTTTAACTGTAGCAAGCCAGCTTTGACTCAGTGGCTAACCTGAACTACGACTCCGAGCAACTCTTTTGAGGTGGCGCACACGAGTCCACATATTCACCACTATGGATCCGCTCCCTACTACCTACGAGAAGGCCATCCATAGCACCCACGCTTATCTTGCGCATTTTAGAGTATCCACTTTCACTTGTCTATGAACTGTATAGGAAACCCATAGGTCCTTTACCGTGGATGCGACTATTCGAATAGATGATGTTAACCAGCAGGGGTGTACTTCTTCACACACGCTCTCGCCACTTACCGCCTTGTACATGTCATGTATCTCAGCAACCTTCAAGCGGAAGCCTTGCGAGGGTGTCGGCCATGACCTGACTAACCACACAAGTCCCTAGTCCAGGTTTATCACCTATTCAGGTTCCATTCGCAGGTAGTCCGGCCAAGGTTTCCACATACGGCCCCGAACAATGTGTGCAGGGTTCCCGAGGCACTAAACGGGCGTCCCGGTACACCGTGCCACATGCCTACCGAATCACAGCCCACCCCTCGGGTCAGTGCTGCGCACGGCCTGCAACATACTACAAACATCAGAAACTACTTGCAACTCCCAGACAGAGAACAGGGGCGGTTAATAAGTCGAGAGTGTCCATTGGTTTCGGGCCCAATGCGTGGTAGTAGCTGTTCATGGATGAAAAACACAGAAGTCAATTCCTGAGGACGGTTTCAATGAGACAACCCACCATGTATTCCTACATGGCCTCTCACCGCTACCTTTACCAAATCGTGTTCACACACTTAGCTCACACACAGTAGGACATGTTCATCACCATTCCAATTCATCCCTGAGGAATCAGACCTGACTCAACTCTACGCAGTAGCAGGCATGACAACAAGCATGAATGAGTAGGCACATCAGGGCTCAAACAAGTCCTACTCATGCTAGTGGGTTTCATCTATTTACTCTGGCAATGACAGGTCATGCAGAGGAAAGGGGTTCATCTACCGCAACATGTAATAGTTGAATCATTGTTGTCCTAATGAAGTAAAAGAGAGCAGGAACAAGAGAGTGGGATTGTATCGGAATGAACAAGGGGTTTTTGCTTGCCTGGCACTCCTAAAGATAGTATAGCTCTTCATTGGTGTCATCGATCTCATCGTCGGAACCACGTCTACTGAGAGGGGACAAATACCGGCAACAGAGAAGGAACACAATCAATGCAATGCAACAATATGATGCATGATCATGACATGTCAATATGAGTGTGTTTGGAGCTAATGCAACTAGCAACAATTTAAATGAAGTTGGTTTGAACCCTTGGTTCAAATTCAAACTCCATATGTGAAATTCAAATGCCATCTATTCATTTGTCCAATTCAGCAACTTTAAGTTATTCCAACATACATAAAAATGGTACAGATGGATAGATTGGATTTTTCTGATCATTTTTCATATATAAATTATTTCATTTGGAGCTATGGTTGATTTTATTTGAATTTTAGAAGTTTTAGCTATTTTCTAGAATTTTCTAGATTATTTTAAATCCAGAAAATGATTAATTGCGTCAGCATGATGTCGGGGTGACGTCAGCAAGGTCAATAGGCTGCCCCGGGTCAAACCTGACCGCTGGGTCCCCAGGTCAGTGACACAGAGCTGGCTAGAGTCACAGACAAGTGGGGCTGGTCAAGAGCCACGTCAGCAAGGTTAACTCTGACGCGTGGGTCCCGCTTGGTTTAACTAAATCTAATAAAAAAATAACTCGGGGTTATTTAACTGGTCAGGCCCTGATGTCAGCGCCTGGTGTGATTAAACTAAACACGATTAAGCCCTAATGACGGTGCCACATCATCACCACTGGCGTCTAAACACCGGCGACCAAATCTGCGGCGGAGGGCGTCGGACTTTCGCTACAGGGCCTGATTTGAAGAGCCGCTTGCACCTACGTGCTTTGAGGAGTGATGCGCATCCGATGGAGCAAACAACGGAGGCGGGGGTGGCCGAAGTTGGGCACGGCGTCGTGTGATGCGGCGGCCGGAGTTCGGCTAAGCGCGGGCGAGCCACTACGCTTGGCTGACAGCGAGCTAAGCGGCGGGGCGAACTCCTCGGAGCTCCAGGAGCATGCTGGTGTGCTGGTACATGGGCTGCTGCAGCTGTGGCCGCGGCGGCGCCATGGACGGCGGCGACGAGCTCAGGCATGGTTCATAGGTGGGGCCATAGAATGCATGTGAGTGAGAGGATAGGGGAGGAGGAAGACGGGCTCACGACGGTTGCAGCTGGCGTCAAAGCGGGCCCGAGGAGGAGTTGGAGATGACGAACGGGTGCTGGAGATCTCGGGCATCCGAGGTTGAAGACGATGGGAGTGATGGTGAGGCAGGGCGCTCGGTGACGTGTAGCTCAATGGAGACAAAGAAGAGGTCGTGGAGGAGCTCTGGGACACGTCGAGGGGTCGACAGTGAGGCATTGGCTGTGAGTACGGTGAACGACGGCAACGGCGGTTCTCGGACGCGCTTGGGCCTAGAGATAGATGAGGGGAAGAGGTCCAGGGAGAGAGGGGAAAGTGACAGGGGACCGAGGGGGGTCGTGTGGCGATGCTAGAAGGGCCGATGCATTGCAATGGAAGCAGGAGGTGGTGTGCGCGCATCGAGCACGCGCCCTTATCCTCCTGGTGTGAGGTGGACGACGACTGGCAGCGCCAGGTGGGCTGGGTTGCACAGTGTTAGGCCGTCTGGGGTGCTAGGTAAGTTGGCCAAGGTAAGCCTCTGTTTTTCCATTTGTTTCTGCTTTCTGCTTTTGCAATTTTTTTTTATTTGATTCTTATACCAAATCATTTTATTAATTCTAAAAATTATTATGTGGCCTGGTAAAATATATTCAAAGCCACTCACAACTTTTAGAATTACTAGATTCATATATATTTTACCAGGGCTGATCTAGGGCTGTGACAACTCACGCCCACTAAACAAGAATCTCGTCCCGAGATTAAAGATGTGAGGTAAGGAAATAGGTGGTCACAAAATTATAACAATCTTCATGATCCGTTGCTTCATATTGATCTTGACATCTTTGCTTTCGAGAACTTCATCCAGCACGACGATGAAAGAAAGAGACTCTATATAAATTGATCTTCTCGAGGATCGAACAGTTGATGATCAACTCATGGAATGAGACGTACCAATATCTCTCGAGCTGGGACACAAAACACACATCCAAAAGGACGGAAAAAACAATTTGACAAGTGTTTCAAAATAGCGAGAAGTTATTTGCCATGACTCCGTAACGGGGCACCTTAGGGAAGGTGGCTCGTAGATATATTCCCTTAAGTGGTAAAAAGAATTACTTATGATAAATAGATCATTGAAACTCTTCATACCAGCCTGAGGCAATTGTCGATTGATCGTTTGAAGGAATTCAAAAGAATGGCATACTAGGTTTGGGTAGGAAACTATGGTTATAGAACAACTCGGCAAACAGAGGGCACTTTCTGATTGATACTGAAGATATAACCTAGTGTCTGAGTGTGCTCTCAAGAACTTGAGCATTCCTGTATTCATCAAGGTTTTACCAACATCTATGCCATGGTCCTGGTGACACCTCGTACTACCATGATGGATATTGATGGAGGATGCAGATGCAAAGGAAGATAACACCTTCTCAGATTTCAGCTTAGCGAGGCCAAGGTAATAAAATCTGGATGATCGACCGAGAGACATTTAGCACTCCGCTTCTAATGTTCTCGTTGATGTGCTAGCATAACCCATTCATATATATGGTTTGGTATCTAGAACATCAAGTAAAAGGTCGGACTTCGGGAGCACAAAAATCCATAAGGAACAACTACCGAAGTAAATCCTATGAAATCCTTATGGGGAGGTGGCCAACTTCCTCAATCAAGATACTACCATAATAGGTCTTCCGGATGGGTGTGTTGGCCATGACATCCACTCTATCGGGTTACAGAGAGACCAATATTATAGTTCTTGGAAAATGTTCCAACCATCATGTCTGCCTGAGATTCAGATCTGGTTGGTGTCAGGATTTCCAGACTCATCAAGTCTAGAAAGAAAAATGAAAGTTTGCAACACAAATTGACGAGATGACGTTGCAAGATTCTCGGGAATAAACTACGATAGCAAGCTCCAAAACATGAGCAGGTTCTACTACAAATATGTGAACACGCTGTCCCAGACAAGCATGACCACATAGTAGTCTTACAACAAAACACTACTGAGTATCGGTTGGGACCATCATTGCGGATAACGAAGTCCTTGCATAAGTCATATGACTAGCTCTTATGAAGGAACTTCCTCTACTTGAACAAATCAATCAATGGCTTGGTGTGCTAGGAATACATATAGAATGAAGATGATCAGTCTATCAGACCATAGAATACTTCACACATGCATGACTGACTTGGGATGATTCCAGAGGAAGTAAAAAACATGCTTTCTCGAATTCACGGCGGCAACTTGCATCAAATGCACATGAATTAGAGGAAGTCACTTCTTTCATCGAAGCATATGCTTAATGAATGGGACATGAAGATAATGCTTATAGAAGTTTCCAATACTAGTTGGATGTTCAACACGAATCATGGAGAAGATAAAACTGTTGACGATGGCTCAATAACAATTCATCCAGGTTTCCATATAAGTGGAATTCCACAATTATGTGAACAAGGTGATAGCATTGGTCACACTTGAAAGATATAATGGCGTATGCCCGAGGAAACAACCACGAATAAGACAACATTACGAATATCGTTGGTTCTGATTTGATTTGACGATAGCCTATACTCAAATCAAAGATTGGATAAGATGATAGGTCCATTAACTGATCACGAGGGTCAATCGATGAAAATACCATCTTTCTTCAACACACATACAAGATATCCCTTAAAATGAGCTAAGTCGGACAAGCTTTTATCTTCCAACTCTCCACGTTATTGTTTAGCATATCCAACTAGTTCAGGGATATCCAACATGGATTCTAGGAGAAGGGGTGGTTCATAAGAAACCAACTTGATCATGAACTCAACATAACGGTTAGGGAACAACCTGGTAATACTTCCAAGAAGATATATGGAAAATCACGAACCACCGATACGTTACTAAGCTCTATAACGATCTTGCTTTTCAGGGCAAGAAGATATGATCGAAAGAGCAAGGACTTAACATAATCCAAATTCATTGATCGAAGAGTGCATGAGGAAAATAGACTAGGTAGCATATTCTATCTTAGAATGATGATTCAATAACCAACACGCTAAGAATTAAATTGTTGTCCTTTAACTACCAAGCAATGAGGTTGCTAGAAGTATTGATTTTCACACATCACGGTTCACTTGTCGGCATTTCGGTTGCGACAACAAGGGAGGAGTGAATAATGATGGCGAGAGTATCACTAAACAAGAGTTCATAGGATGGTGTGCAATTCCCATGGTATTCTTGGTATAAAGATGGTAATACTCCAAGGTAGAATAGAACAAAAGCTAGATTGGCATTTTGATTTGCAGAATACAACTGCTCTGACCCAATCCTGGAAATGGATGAGGTGCCGGAGTTTGTTTCTCCTAGACATTTCGTAATAGAATGGCTTGACTGACCATGAGAAATACGCATCGAAAAAACATGAATGCACGACATAAACTTGACTATCCACTGATAGACAAAGATCGGAATACAACTACAGAGGAACAACTCAAAGGAACATATAGTTTTCTGAGTTGTGGATGCATAGATTAGCATGTCGAATGTAGCGACCATGATCCCAATGGACCGAAGTCTCTGTGCTTAAGTGTCATCCCTGGATCGGTAATGCTGACACACGGTACTCAAGGAATTATAGCAGAGTTCAATCACACACTTATTACATCGAGGTCCTCATAAAGAGTATGATTACACAAATAATATGGCTGAAGGCCATCTAAACTAAATAATTGCGGAAGCTTTGAAGGTAAATGAGTCCATCAACTCCAACGGCATAGCTGAGTGCACGACAACGACCGATTGCACCTTATTTGTCGTTTGAGAAGTCTGCAACATGAGACGTTGAACCGTGTAGGTTAGCACATTGAATATGCTGGCAGAGTTACACTATAAAGCAATGAATGCAAGAACATATCTACATGCAATATTTGGCTGGTGGAGACTCTAAGTTTATGATTTTGCATAAATCTAGTTTTTCCTTACAACAAAGGAATAAATTTATTTACTACTCCCAAGTTGTTCCAATATTTGAGAAGGCTCCTCCAACTCAAATCCCATTTAAAAGTATCATCATTAAACCCAATTCAATTAAATTTAAGAGTGATGAGATCAATAATATCCAATTCCAGATACTCAAAATGTCCATAACCGGGGACACGGCTAACCATGATTAGTTTATACACTCTGTAGAGGTTGCGCACTTTTCCCCACAAGACTCAACTGCATCCATGATCGAAAGATCGAGACATAGTCTTTCTGAAGCATTAACTCTCTACTCTGGGCAGACCGATACACCTACTTTCCCCTACATCTGCTAGTCAACCTCTTCGAGAGCTCATACAACATACTCAACTACGCCAGAGCCCATAATGGCTTGTGGCTGCACACGAAAGCTTCTAGGCATGAAATATCATATGATCCCTTTGAGCCTGGGTGGCGAACCAAGAAAAAATCACACGGGTACTCCAGGATTTCCCAAATGGACAAACACTGGATTCTCCACGTGCCCTACCCAATTGTAGGATCTTGAGAAGTAAGTCTAGAGGGGGGGTGATTAGACTACTTGACCAATTAAAAACTATGCCTTTTTTCCAATTTTAGTCTTTGGCAGATTTTAGCTATCTTAGCACAAGTCAAGCAATCTTCACACAATTCAAGCAAGCATGCAAAGAGTATATGAGCAACGGAAAGTAAAGCATGCAACTTGCAAGAATGTAAAGGGAAGGGTTTGGAGATTTCAAATGCAATTTGGAGACACGGTGATTTTTGAGCCGTGGTTCCGATAGGTGGTGCTATCGTACATCCACGTTGATGGAGACTTCAACCCATGAAGGGTAACGGTTGCGCGAGTCCACGGAGGGCTCCACCCAAGAAGGGTCCACAAAGAAGCAACCTTGTCTATCCCACCATGGCCGTCGCCCATGAAGGACTTGCCTCACTAGCAGTAGATCTTCACAAAGTAGGCGATCTCCTTGCCCTTACAAACTCCTTGGTTCAACTCCACAATCTTGTCGGAGGCTCCCAAGTGACACCTAGCCAATCTAGGAGACACCACTCTCCAAGAAGTAACAAATGGCGTGTTGATGATGAACTCCTTGCTCTTGTGCTTCAAATGATAGTCTCCCCAACACTCAACTCTCTCTCACAGGATTTGGATTTGGTGGAAAGAAGATTTGAGTGGAAAGCAACTTGAGGAAGGCTAGAGATCAAGATTCATATGGTAGGAATGGAATATCTTGGCCTCAACATATGAGTAGGTAGTTCTCTCTCAGAAACGGTAAATTGGAAGTGTAGGCTTGTTCTGATGGCTCTCTCCACGAATGAAGAGGAGGTGGAGGGGTATATATAGCCTCCACACAAAATCTAACCGTTACACACAATTTACCAATCTCCGTGGGACCGAATCAACAAACTCGGTCAGACCGATTCAGTAAACAATGTGACCGTTAGGGTTTTTGGTGGGACCGACATGCAACTCGGTAGGAACGATATGGTTAGGGTTAGGGCATAACGTAATCTCGGTGAGACCGATTACACAAACTCGGTGGGACTGATTTTAGTAATAAGCTAACCAGAGAGTTAGTCAGGCAAACTCGGTGGGACCAATTACTCAAACTCGGTGAGACTGATTTTGGTAATAAGTTAACCAGAGAGTTTGCATTGTAATCTCGGTAGTACTGATTACTCAAACTCGGTAAGACCGAATTTGATAATGGACATACACAGAGAGATTACAATCCCATCTCGGTGAGACCGAGATCCCTATCGGTGAGACCGATTTGCTTAGGGTTTGTGGCAGTGGCTAAGACATTTGAACTCGGTGGCGCCGGATAGAAAGAATCGGTGGGGCCGAGTTAGACTTTTGGTTTAGGACATATGTGGATGTGATAAAGTAGTTGAGGGCTTTGGAGCATATCACTAAGCATTTTGAGCAAGCAAGCCATTAAGCAACACCTCATCCCCTCTTGATAGTATTGGCTTTTCCTATAGACTCAATGTGATCTTGGATCACTAAAACATAACATGCAGAGTCTTGATCTTGAAGCTTGAGCCAATCCTTTGTCCTTAGCATCTTGAAGGGGTTCCACATCCTTTAGTCCATGCCACTCCATTGTTGAACTTGTCTGAAATATACTAGGTAGAAGTGTTAGTCCAACAAGAGATATGTTGACATTAATTACCAAAACCACCCAGGGAGCACTTGTTCTTTCAATCTCCCCCTTTTTGGTAATTGATGACAACATACATCAAAGCTTTAGATAAAGATAAAGAAAATAGCAAGTAAAGCTTTGGAAAGACATGTAACAAGCATAGGCTCCCCCTACATGTATGCAATCATGTGAATATGGAATATAGAAGCATGTGAGAGCATAACCATGATAGAGTAGGCAATGTGTTACATGTATCTTGGCCATATGCATCGGAGCGAAGAATTTTAAAAATACCTTCATGCTCATGAGTCCTTCTTGCAAACATTATGTACATCAGCAAGAATTCCTCATACACATGATTGTGATGCGTCTACTTACCTTGTGGTCTTGAGTTGGCTTAGGATGGAATGAACTTGCGTAAACAAGGTTAGAGAACACAAACACACCTACTAGCCAGAGCAAACAGAAGAAACCACAAGAATACCAAGACTGGGATGACATGTAAAGAGTGAGTACTAGGTATCACATTTGATTAGACATGTCCCCAAAGGTAAATATATGCAATGAATTTAAATGATTTCTTTCCCTTAGATGTCTTGCTCCCCCTGAATCTAGCATGGGATACTAGGAGAAGACAGGGAACAGAAAATCAAAGCTCAAAGAAACAAATGAACAGAGCTAATGCAAATAAGCACATATGAACATGTCTTTCCCCTCAAGAAGACATGTGGCATCTCTCCTCTTGAACACCAAGCATCTGGGATCCTTGAGGATTACTCTCTTCTTGAGTATTCTCTCCCCCTGGAGATCTCTCTCTTCCCCTGTGGAAGTGATACTCTCTCTCCCCCTTTGGGAATGATAAGCTTTGATGCGATCTCTCTCTCTCCCCCTTTGACATCAATTTCCAAGAAGGGCCTTCTGGAATTTGTCATGAATGGGTTTGGTCCTTGAGTCACAGCACAAAGCACTGATAGAAATGTGATGCTTGTAGAGGACAAGATTCATTGAGTGGAGCTGGATCAAAAGCATTACAGAAGTAAGTGGTAGGTAGTTTTTCCTGTAGTGAGATCGGTAGCACCGAGTTGTATGCTTCGGTAGCACCGAGAGGTTTCAGTGGGACCGAAAATGACAAACCGGTGGGATTGAGTTCATCGCAGAGAAAACACTTGTCACGTCAGCTCACTAGACAAGTACGATCTCACAAGGATTTGCAAGGAATTAACTGAATGATATGCAATGAATTGGATGCAGGAAATGCAGAACAAACAGAAAAGAAAGAAATCTAGATGAAGGTTTTTTTTAAACGGGAAACAGACATGCATGAGACAAATACAAGAGCACAAAAAAACACAAGAGAACTTCATCTAGAATAGGTCGGTGACAAAGTCACCTATGTTAGAGTATATTGACTTAGGAGTCAAGTGAGATCACTTGATCATAGGTCATACTCATCGTTTAAGCTCAAAATGGGGTTACCATTTTTCGTTTAAGCATCTTGATGTACTCACATCTTGTCGAGTTGCTTTAGCTCATGACTCGGAGTAAAGCTACTCTAAGATGGAATAACATACCTTGGGTGGTGGTGTTGATCATGTAGTTGAACTTGTGTGGGTTTCTCAAGGTTGATGTAGCTCATCAAGAGTTGGGAGCACCACTTGGAATTTGAGTTCATCTACCTACATGGGTTAGTTCTTGCAAGGAAGAGCACTTGTGTATCCAAAAATGGCAATCATGGAACTCAACATAGAATTTGTCAAAGGATATGTTCGAATGGTTTCGTGCTTCCTTGTTTTCAACCACCATAGTGTAGAGACTTGGTGATGTAGAGATTGCTCAAGATATGAGTAGGTTACAATCTCATGGAATTTGATTCAACCAAGTACCTACATGGATTAGATGACATGCAAGATGCAAATATATCCAAGACATAAGATTATCATCATAAGAGAAATATCAAGGATTAGTCATAAGCTCATGTCTTGCATGTATCCAATGGAGTTTCTACTCCAAGTTTGAAGCATCAATGATGTTCAATTCTCCTCTCAACCTGCAAAACACTTTCTCATCAAGAGGTTTAGTGAAAATATCTGCTAATTGCTTTTCGGTGCGAACATGCTTAAGATTAATGTCACCCTTAGCAACATGATCTCGAATGAAATGATGATGAACTTCAATATGCTTAGTTCGAGAATGTTGCATGGGATTTAGAGCAATTTTGATGGCACTTTCGTTGTCACAAAGTAATGGAACATGTTTCACATATATCCCATAATCTTTAAGAGTTTGGGTCATCCAAAGTAATTGAGCACAACATGAACCAGCGACAATGTATTCCACTTCGGCGGTGGATAAGGATACCGAGTTTTGTTTCTTGGAAGACCAAGACACAAGAGATCTACCAAGGAATTGAAAAGTACCCGAAGTGGACTTTCTATCAACCTTGTCTCCGGCATAGTCCGAGTCGGAGTAGCCAACAAGATCGAAAGAGGCCCTCTTAGGATACCAAATGCCAAAATTCGGTGTATGAATTAAATATCTCACTATCCTTTTCACGGCCTTAAGATGACATTCTTTAGGAGCAGCTTGATATCCTGCACACATGCACACACTTAGCATAATCTCGGGATGTGAAGCACATAGGTATAACAATGAACCAATCATAGAGCGATAAACCTTTTGATCAACCGGTTCACCATCTTTGGTCAAATCAAGATGTCCACTAGTAGGCATGGGTGTAGACATACCTTTGCATTGTTGCATACTGAACTTCTTGAATAAGTCCTTAGTGTACTTTGTTTGAGAGACAAAAGTACCTTCCTTAGTTTGCTTTATTTGCAACCCAAGAAAGAATTTGAGTTCACTCATCATAGACATCTCAAACTTCTCCGACATTAGCTTTCCAAACTTCTCAATAAAATGAGGGTTAGTTGATCCAAATATAATATCATCAACATAAATTTGGCATACAAATAATTCTCCATTAACCCTTTTAGTAAAATGTGTAGAATCAATTTTCCCAATTTCAAAGCCTTTTTCAATAAGGAACTTGGTTAAGCATTTATACCAAGCTCTAGGAGCTTGTTTAAGACCATAAAGAGCTTTGCGAAGTTTGTAGACATGATTGGGTTTCTTAGGATTGATAAAGCCGGGAGGTTGTTTAACATAAACTTCCTCCTCTATTTCACCATTTAGAAAAGCGCTTTTAATGTCCATTTGGTACAAGGTGATATCATGGTGATTAGCATAGGCAAGTAAGATGCGAATGGACTCAAGTCTAGCAACGGGAGCATAAGTCTCACCATAGTCCATACCTTCGACTTGTGTGTAGCCTTGGGCAACGAGACGTGCTTTGTTGCGAACTACTTGTCCATCTTCATCTTGCTTGTTGCGAAACACCCATTTGGTACCAATGATGTTGTGGTTGTTGTAGGGCTTCTCAACCAATGTCCATACTTGATTTCTCTCAAAGTTGTGTAGCTCTTCATGCATAGCATTTATCCAATCCGGATCTCCCAATGCTTCTTCAACCTTCATAGGTTCAATGTTAGAGATGAATGAATAGTGTTCACAAAAGTTAGCCAAACGAGTTTTAGAGCGAGTGATTCTCCCGGTTTGAATATCATTGTAGATTTGCTCGACGGGATGGTCTTTGGAAATTCTTGCTCGAACTCGTGAAAGCTTTTCCTTGGGCCTTGGTTGAACATCTTCTTCATCTTGTTCTTCTTCTTCTTGGCCTTCTTCATTATTGGCGTTGTCGTTCTCTTATCGTGGTGGAGAAGGAGGTTGTTGACGTTCTTGGTGTACTTCCTTGTTTTCTTCATCTTGGTGTGTCCCACTTGTGGATGCTTCTGTACCAACTCTTGGTTCACCTTGTCGTGAGGTAGAAGCTTCCACTTGGACGGATGAGGTACTCTCCTTCACCTCCGTTGGACGAATCTTGCCAATAGACAAGTCTTGGATTGCTTCCGAAGGATCTTTGTCTCCTACATCAATCGGCAATTGCTCTACTTGCGAGCCGTTAGGTTCATCAAACTTCACATCTACCGGTTCTTCAACCTTTCGGGTGAAATTGTTGTAGACACAGTAAGTGTGAGAGTTTGAGTCATAACCAAGTAGCAAACCTTCATGAGACTTAGGAGCAAATTTAGAACAACGATGCTTATCAAGAATGTAGCACTTTGAGCCGAATACTCGAAAGTATCCAACTTGGGGTTTGTTACCGGTGAGGAGCTCGTATGTCGTCTTGCCAAGTAGCTTGTGAAGATACAAGCAATTTGTTGCATGACAAGCTGTCTCAACCGCTTCTACCCAAAAGTGCTTCGGCGTCTTGTACTCATCAAGCATCATTATTGCCATCTCGATGAGCGTCCGGTTCTTCCTCTCAACAACTCCATTTTGTTGAGGTGTGTACGTAGCCGAGAACTCATGTGAAATCCCTTCTTCGTCAAGAAAGGTGTCAACATTTGCGTTCTTGAACTCCATTCCGTTGTCGCTACGAACCTTCTTCATATTCACTTCAAACTGATTTTGAGCCTTCCTGGCGAAGTTTTTGAAGATCTTTTGGACCTGCGATTTGTCATCGAGAAAGAACACCCATGTAAAGCTTGAAAAATCATCAACTATAACTAGACCAAAAGAATTTCCACCGAGACTTTTGTAAGCGTTGGGACCAAAGAGATCCATGTGAAGTAGCTCAAGTGGCCTCCTTGTGGTCATGATGTTCTTCATGGGATGCCTTCCTCCAACCTGTTTACCAGCTTGACAAGCACTGCAAAGTCTATCCTTATCAAATATGACATCGTTAACACCAAGGATATGATTCCCTTTAATAAGCTTGTTAAGGTTTCTCATGCCAACGTGACCTAGTCGTCTATGCCATAACCAACCTTTAGATGATTTAGCAATGAAGCAAGTTCTAGGTTGAGCCTTTTTAGTGAAATCAACAATGTAAAGATCACCTCTACGTATACCGGTAAAGACCATTTTATGATTGTCTCTACGAAACACTTGGCAATCTACTTCAGTAAATAGGACATTGAAACCAAAATCAGCAAGTCTAGATACTGAAAGTAAGTTGTAGCCAAGAGATTCAACGAGCATAACATTCTGAATGGAGCTATCATGTGAGATGTCCACCTTACCGATGCCATCCACCTTACCCTTTGAGTTGTCACCAAAAGTGACATACTTTCAAGGACCATCATTTTCAGCAAGCTCACGAAACATGTCTTTATCTCCGGTCATGTGATCGGTACATCCATTGTCAAGAACCCATTCCTTTCCTCCTGCCATATATCCCCGAAGGTTTGCCATAAGACCAAAGTGTCTCATCGCATCATCAAGATCAAAGTCATCATCATCATCCTCATCATAATATCCATGTTCAACATCGTCATGTGGTGGATCAATTCCTAGTGAGAGTGATTCATTAGTATGAGTTTGACAATAATCTCCTCTATGAATTCTAGTAGCTTCGGAAATGATATCGCTAATAATTCCAACATTTCCTTTGGCACACATAAGATGTGTAAGTTCGAATAGACAATTACCAAACATAGGATCATTGGAATTCATCTTACTCAAGGCAATAGACTTATGAAGAATTTCGTCCAGATTTTTCAAGGAATAATTAGGAAATCGTTCCTCAAGAAATTTCCATATAGTGTAGGCACACTCAAGAGTAGGCAGTTTTCCAATCAAGTTTCTAGGCAAGCCTCTAGTGATAAGATTAATAGTTCTAACATTCCTAATCATGTCAATCGACTCTTCAAGGGTAGGATGCATAGGATCAATATGAGGTGCACAAGGACTAGCAATGTACTTGTTCAAATGATATTGATTGAAAATTACAAGCATCTCATTTTTCACTCATGAAAGTACTCTCCATCAAGTATAGGCACTCTATGACTAAGACTCCCCAAAGTAGACTCATCCATCTTCCTCCAATGGTGATTAAACCAAAGCAATGGAGACCAAATCTCTGATACCACTTGTAGGATCTTGAGAAGTAAGTCTAGAGGGGGGGTGATTAGACTACTTGACCAATTAAAAACTATGCCTTTTTCCAATTTTAGTCTTTGGCAGATTTTAGCTAAATCAAGCAATCTTCACACAATTCAAGCAAGCATGCAAAGAGTATATGAGAAGCGGAAAATAAAGCATGCAACTTGCAAGAATGTAAAGGGAAGGGTTTTGAGATTTCAAACACAATTTGGAGACACGGTGATTTTTGAGCCGTGGTTCCGATAGGTGGTGCTATCGTACATCCATGTTGATGGAGACTTCAACCCACGAAGGGTAACGGTTGCGCGAGTCCATGGAGGGCTCCACCCAAGAAGGGTCCACGAAGAAGCAACCTTGTCTATCCCACCATGGCCGTCGCCCACGAAGGACTTGCCTCACTAGCGGTAGATCTTCATGAAGTAGGCGATCTCGTTGCCCTTACAAACTCCTTGGTTCAACTCCACAATCTTGTCGGAGGCTCCCAAGTGACACCTAGCCAATCTAGGAGACACCACTCTCCAAGAAGTAACAAATGGTGTGTTGATGATGAACTCCTTGCTCTTGTGCTTCAAATGATAGTCTCCCCAACACTCAACTCTCTCTCACAGGATTTGGATTTGGTGGGAAGAAGATTTGAGTGGAAAGCAACATGGGGAAGGCTAGAGATCAAGATTCATATGGTAGGAATGGAATATCTTGGCCTCAACACATGAGTAGGTAGTTCTCTCTCAGAAACGGTAAGTTGGAAGTGTAGGCTTGTTCTGATGGCTCTCTCCACGATTGAAGAGGAGGTGGAGGGGTATATATAGCCTCCACACAAAATCTAACCGTTACACACAATTTACCAATCTCGGTGGGACCGAATCAACAAACTTGGTTAGACCAATTCAGTAAACAATGTGACCGTTAGGGTTTCTGGTGGGACCGACATGCAGCTCGCTAGGACCGATATGGTTAGGGTTATGGCATAACGTAATCTCGGTGAGACCGATCACACAAACTCGGTGGTACCGATTTTGGTAATAAGCTAACCAGAGAGTTGGTTAGGCAAACTCGGTGGGATCGGTTACTCAAACTCGGTGAGACCAATTTTGGTAATAAGTTAACCAGAGAGTTTGCATTGTAATCTCGATGGTACCGGTTACTCAAACTCGGTAAGACCGAATTTGATAATGGACATACA
The DNA here is from genome assembly GCF_018294505.1 of Triticum aestivum. NCBI lineage: Eukaryota > Viridiplantae > Streptophyta > Magnoliopsida > Poales > Poaceae > Triticum > Triticum aestivum. The sequence goes on along the minus strand of NC_057813.1, from coordinate 321,956,476 downwards.
CAGAGAGATTACAAACCCATCTCGGTGAGACCGAGATCCCTATCGATGAGACCGATTTGCTAAGGGTTTGTGGCAGTGGCTAAGACATCTGAACTAGGTGGCGCCGGATAGAAAGAATCGGTGGGGCCGAGTTAGACTTTTGGTTTAGGACATATGTGGATGTGAGAAAGTAGTTGAGGGCTTTGGAGCATATCACTAAGCATTTTGAGCAAGCAAGCCATTAATCGACACATCATCCCCTCTTGATAGTATTGGCTTTTCCTATAGACTCAATGTGATCTTGGATCACTAAAATATAAAATGCAGAGTCTTGATCTTGAAGCTTGAGCCAATCCTTTGTCCTTAGCATCTTGAAGGGGTTCCACATCCTTTAGTCCATGCCACTCCATTGTTGCACTTGTCTGAAATATACTAGGTAGAAGTGTTAGTCCAACAAGAGATATGTTGACATTAATTACCAAAACCACCCAGGGAGCACTTGTGCTTTCACCAATCCACCCAGATGTGTAATAAAGTTGCCACCTTAATGTTATCCAAGATTAATAACTCTCACAACTTCAATGTGTATCACAATCCAACCCCCGTCTATGAGCATAGCTAAGCAATAATAGAGCATAACGTATAATCCCGGGGTGATCAAAAGGTATTAGGTTCCTACCTCAAGTACTACAACCAAACCACATGTTCCCAATCCTACTCATGCAAATATTTGAGGGGCAAAACTAATGCATAGTAAAAATTGGGTATAGAAGAGTATGATCAAAGTGTAACTTGCCTTGCTGACGATTTGAAAACTCTAGATATTTGTAGTAACAAGCTTCGCACTCCAGGTAATCTAGCATGGACAAACAGTAGCATACATAAGCAATCACTCAAACGAAACAAAGAGAAATCGAGAAAAGATCCAAATAAAATTCGAAACAATCAAATGACTAAACTAAAAAGAAAACAAAACCTAACAACATTATTTTCATGTGGATTAGATCTTAACAGTAGGTACATATGATTAGCTATGGTTTGCAAAAGAAACAACTCAAACGGAGTTAGGAAACTCAAATACAAAGGAAACAAGATCAAATACTAATCTGAACTAAAATCAAATTATAAATTGTCAAAAATCATGTTCAAGTAGGTTTACTGGAAAAAGGGGATCGTTACGAAGATTTAGGTGTTTGTTTGATCTAATTTGGATAAATGAGCTAAAAGTTACGCTAGTTTTAAGATGAGGGGCTAAATCACAAGAAATCTATTCGCGGATAGGTCCCTAAGCGAAAATTAATCTAAAAAGAAAAATCTAAAAAACATAACGAACGAATTAGTTCGTTATAAAAAACTAATGGGTGAACATTCGTTAGTTAAACTAGCGAATAAAAACGAACCAATCTAGTAGTAAACCGAAAAAACCGGAAACGACCGGCGAACCGGGACGGTTTATACCGGTTCGGACAGTGGAGCGGCGGCTCTGGCGGGATTCGGCAGGGCGGGGCGACTGCGGTGGCGCAGGCGGCGGCAGCAGCAGCGGTGGTAGCGGCAGGCGACGGTGGCGGCGCAAGACGTGGGGGGCGGCGGCTCGGCTCGGCGGCGGCAGCTGCGGTTGAGGAGGCGGCGACGGCTTTGGTTAGGGAGGGAGAGGCGGCGAGGCGGGAGTATATAAGAGGTGGGGGTTGGGGCGGCGACTTGGGCGAGGGGGCGTCGGAACGGGAGTCCGGGTCGGACTCCCTAGGAGGCGACGAGCGGGACTCCTCCCGAGCGGGGAGGAATGCGGCGGCACGAGCTGGGCTGTGGCCCGGCTGCGGCCGGGCCGGCCCAGGAAACTTATTTTTACGATTCCGCACAGAAAATCCTAATAAAAAAATAAAAGTCCTAAAATTTAGGAAACAATTTTCGCCGTCCCTGCCTAATATTTGGGACAAGATGAACATTTTTCTGGACAAAATTCATATTTTTTCTAATTCAAATAAAATTCAAATAAAATAGTAATTTGATTTCAAAATTTCTTTTCTAATATTTCTCCTCTGTTTTTGAGAAAGTCATTTAATCTCCTCTCATTTATTTTTACCGAATTAAAATAATTGGAAAAATTGTTGAAAATCAAATTGATCCACTTTTCAAATTTGAAATAAATTCAAAAAATGAAAATTTCAATGAAACCTCCAACTCTCTCCTTGGGTCCTTGAGCTGCTTAAGGTTTCGTGGATCACAACCCAAAATGCAATTAAATATGATATGCATATGAATGGTCTATATATAACATCCAAATTGAAAATTGGGATGTTACAAACATACCCCCCTAAGATGAATCTCGCCCTCGAGATTCGGGTTGGTCAGCAAAAAGGTGTGGGTGGTCCTTGCGGAGGTCTTCTTCTCGCTCCAAGGGAGCTTCCTCCTCGGTATGGTGGCTCCACTGAACTTTGCAAAACTTGAATAACCTTGCTGCGAGTAACTCGACTGGAAAAATCTAGAATCTTGACTGGCTTCTCTTCATAGGTCAGATCACTATCCAACTGAATTGCTTCCAGTGGCACTGTATCTCTCAGGGGAACGTCAGCCATCTCTGTGTGGCACTTCTTCAACTAGGAAACGTGAAACACATCATGAACTCCTGACAACCTTCGGGTAGTTCCAACTTGTAGGCAACTTCTCCCGTGCATTCCAAAACTCGGTATGGTCCCACAAAACGTGGTGTTACCTTTCCCTTGACTCCAAAACGTTTAACTCCTCGAATTGGGGACACACCAAGATATGCTCTGTCTCCGACTTCATAGGCTACCTCCTTGCGTTTAGTATCGACATAACTTTCTGCCTGAACTGGGCTACCTTGAGTCTGTCCCGAATCAACTTAACCTTCTCCTCAGAATCTCTAATTAAGTCTGGTCCGATCAACTGCCGAGATCCAGCTTCATCCCACAAGAGTGGGGTCCTGCACCTCCTTCCGTACAAGGCTTTGAGAGGGGCCATCTTCAAACTGGCATGATAATTGTTGTTATAGGAGAACTCTGCATAGGGAAAATTATCATCCCAACTAGATCCATAATCTAGCGCACAAGCTCTCAACATGTCCTCCAGAATCTGATTGAGTCTCTCAATCTATCCATCTGTTTGTGGATGACAGGATGTACTGAACTCTAGCCTGGTACCCAAGTTTCATGCAACTGATTCCAAAACTTTGAAGTAAACTGTGTTCCTCTATCTGATATGATGGTCCTCGGAAGTCCATGCAGACATACGATCGTGGTCATGTATTTCTTTGCCAACTTAGCACTCGTATAAGTTGTCTTCACAGGGATGAAATGGGCTACTTTCGTCAAGCGATCAACTACAACCCATATAGAGTCATAGCGTGAACGGGTCCTGGGTAATCCAGTGATAAAATACATGCCAAGTTTATCCCATTTCCATTCAGTATAGGCAAAGGTTGTAATAACCCTGCTGGTTTCTGATGCTCTGCCTTTACTCTTTGACATACGTCACATACTGCTACATACTCGGCAATATCCTTCTTCATTCCCATCCACCAGAAACTTTCCTTCAAATCCACATACATCTTGGTGTTGCCTGGGTGAATCGAGTAATGCGAATCATGAGCCTCCTGAAGAATCAACTTCCTGATCTCAGGGTCATTAGGGAGATAAATATGATCCTCAAACTATAAAGTGTCATGCTCATCCTCACTAAATCCTTTAGCCTTTCCTTTACTCATCCTTTCCTTTATCTCAGCAATCTCCTTGTCTGTCTTCTGGGCTTCTCTGATCTTACCCAGCAGAGTGAACTGAATTTCCAATGCTGCAACAAAACCTCTCGAACTATCTCCAAGCGTAGCTCTCGAAGGTCATCGGCTAACTCCTTAGGTAATCCTCCAGTTATGAGCGTGTTAACATAACTCTTGCGGCTCAACGCATCTGCTACGACGTTGGCCTTTCCTGGATGATAATGCAATCTCATATCATAATCCTTTATTAGCTCCGACCATCTCCTTTGCCTCAGGTTCAACTCCTTATGCGTGAAGATGAACTTCAAACTCTTATGATCCATCTAAACATCACAATGGTTTCCGATGATAAAGTGTCTCCATGTCTTGAGCGCATGCACTACAGCTGCTAAATCCAAATCATGCGTAGCATAATTCAACTCATGAGGTCGAAGCTGTCGTGAGGCATATGAAAAAACTCTTCCATCCTGCATAAGCATACCTCCAAGTCCTCAATGTGAAGTGTCGCAATACACTTCGAAATCCTTGCGTATGTCTGGGAGAATCAGCACTGGGCTGTAACCAAACGTTTCTTCATCTCCTGAAAACTGGTAACACAATCCTCAGTCCATTTGAACTTGGTGTCCTTCTTCAATAACATGTCCGAGAAATCCAACTTCCTTCAACCAAAACTTACATTTGCTGAACTTGGCATACAACTAATGTTCCCTGAGCTTCCCAAGAACCAATCGCAAATGTTCCTTCTGCTCTTCTTCATTCTTCGAGTAGACCAATATGTCATCAATGAACACCATGATGAACTTATCCAGAAACTCCATGAACACCTTGTTCATCATACTAATGAAATAGGCAGGGGCATTAGTCAAACCAAATGACATAACTGTGTACTCATATAGCCCATACCTCGTGGAAAATGCGGTCTTAGGTATATCCTCCTCTCGGATCTTCAGCTGGTGATAATCTGATCGAAGATCGATCTTGGAGAAAACCTTAGCTCCCCGTAACTGGTCAAAAAATCATTGATCATCAGTAGAGGGTATTTTTTCTTGATCTTCACCTCATTTAGCGCATGATAATCAACAACCATCCTCAAAGATCCATCCTTCTTCTCCACTAGAAGCACTGGGGCTCCACAAGGTGATGAACTCGGTCGAATATAACCTTTCTCCGGTAACTCCTTAATCTACTTCTTAATTTCCTCCGGATCATTTGCGGGCATCAGATACGGTCTCTTTGATATTGATCTGGTTCCTGGCAATAACTCAATCAAAAACTCAATATCTCAATCTGGTGGCATGCCTGGTAACTCTTTCGGAAATACATCGGGAAAATCCTTCACCACTGGTACTTCCTCCTGAAAAATTCCTGATAAGGAATTCACCTGAGACCTCCTCGGCGCATGCCTAGACACATACATGATCCTCTTTCCTTCCCGGGTGGTGAGAAGAATTGATTTACTGGCGCAATAGATGTTTCCCTCATATTTGGATATCCAATCCATGCCTAGTATCACATTCAATCCTTGTGACTCAAGGACAATCAGATCGGTGGGGAAAACATGTCTACCTATGGTTACTGGCAACTGATAGCATCCCCTACTAGCCATATACTCCGCTCCTGGGGAACTTACTAACATAGGTGACTTAAGGGCTACTTTTGGTAACTTATACTTATCCACAAATCCCCTTGATATGAATGAATGAGATGCACCAGTATCTAAAAGAACAAGTATTGTAAATGCATTAATCAAAAACTTACCAACAACTGCGTCGGGCTGCTCCTCAATTTCCTCCACACTGACATGGTTCACCTGACCTTTGGTGAAGAGGTTGGACTTCTTTGCAGAACTTCCATTGTCATTTCCATTCTTTGCTTCAGGACATTCAGTGGCGTAATGTCCGGTCTTCCCGCACTTGAAACAAGTAATGTGACTCAGATCCCTCTTGGCTGGTGTTGCGGGGTTGGAACAATTCTTACTGTTGCTTCCTCCATTCTCATTTCCATTCTTAGGGCCACTGTGGTTGTGCGAACTTCCTCCATTGTGCGTATATCCTCCATGGTTATAAGTATGTCCTCCCGAGTCCGGGGAATAGCGGGGCTTCTGCTGAGCTCCAGAAGTGTACCTCCCCTGTCCATACTTCCTCTTGCGGTTATCAATATTTTGTTGCTTGCCTTCTATCATGAGGACCCTGTATACCAACTCCTGGTAGTTGTTGAAAGTTGCCACCATCAACTACATGCTTAGCTCATCATTAAGTCCCTCAAGAAACTTCTCCTGCTTCGCGGCATCTGTGGCCACATCATGTGGGGCATAACGGGCTAACTTGCTGAAGTCATCCACATACTGTCCTACTGTACGACTCCCTTGGCGCAAGTTGCGAAATTTCCACTTCTTCATGCTCATAGCTCCAGCTGAAACATGGGTGGTGCGGAAAGCCTACTGAAACTGATCTCATGTAACTGTATCAACGGGGTAAGTGGTGGTGAAGTTCTCCCACCAAGATGCTGCGGGTCCATCAAGATGATGCGCGGCAAAGCACACTCTCTCCGCATCAGTGCATCCTGCAGTAGTCAGCTCCCTTCGAATCTTGCGGAGCCAGTCATCAGCAACAATCGTCTCGGTGCTGCTAGAGAACATTGATGGATTTAACCTCAGTAAACGCGCTAGGTTGTCAATAGGGGGTGGTGGCGGTGGGTTGTTGTTGTTGTTGCCTTGGTTCTGATTCTGATTCTGCACTAGCATCTGGATCAAGGCATTCTGCTGCTGGATCAATTGGGTGAGCTCTGGTGGGAACATGAATCCAGTGTCACGTCTCGGAAGCATCTGATGGGTTAGAGGGGGTGAGAAAATAGAATAGAATAAGGCCTAAGAGAGATTTCACTACCCATATGCACATGAGGCAAATACAATCAATTCACTTCATTCAATATCAAACAAGGTTCACACTAAAATCTAACTATGATTACAAATCGATCGAAGCTAACTACTTGAAAAAATGCTACTAGTAACATGGTGGTCGTCTAGAAATTTTGATCGGTGGAAGACTCCACGATATCTGATCCAGCTTCATCTACGTAGTCATCATCACTGTCATCATTTGCATCACTGTCCATGTCAGTGTCGTCCAAGATGATGTAGTCCTCCGAACGGATCTCCACTTCAAGTTCCCGCTTATGGTTCTCCACGGATAGTCCTAGCTTTCTCTTCAAATCTTCAGGCTTCTCTAGTAGTACAGCAATATCTTCTTCATATCCATCACATGTTGACTTGAGTTCCTATTCTAGCTTGATATTCTTCTTAATCAGCTTCTTGGTCTTCTTCATGATGGAGCACATCTGATTCTTGTATCGACGAATGTGGTCACCCATCTCCTGAATGTAAGCTGCAATTGATCCATCTTTCCTGGTACGAATCATCTCCCATTCCTCGTCTCGGCGTCCACATATCTGATAGATAGTGTCTTCAAGCTCCTTGTGATACACTTAACATATGCGTCCAAAAGTGATGTGGGCTGCCATGCTCTTTCCCAAGTTCCAACTTGGTGCATCCAAGTAAAAATCAATGGGCTCTGTTGTTGGCGCAAACGTCCTTCCAGGTACACGAACTTTGATCTTCCAGCGCGCCTCTTCCGGTAAAGTTGCAGAGAAGGTCCCAGTGAAGCTTGGTAGTCCAATATTCAGGTACTTAGTGACTTCCTTCAAGTGTCGTACGAAAGGGGTGTTATACGTCCATTTTGCCTCATGCTTTTATCTCGATATTTATTGCATTATGGGATGTTATTACACGTTATGTCACAATACTTATGGCTATTTGTCGGATTTCGGGTTCCGGCAGACCCTCTAGATTCAAACACTGGGGTGCGCGCGGAGATTTCGCCCTCTACCTACCTGCACCCCACCGCCTCGCTAGGATCTAAGCTATGAAAGGAACAACACAAGAGACACAGGGTTTATACTAGTTCGGGCCACCATTGTGGTGTAATACCCTACTCTAGTTTGTGGTGTGGTGGATTGCCTCTTGGGCTGATGATGAACAATACAAGGAAGAACAGCCTCGCGAGGGTCTGTTCTTGGCTGGTGCACTAAACTGCTCGGGGGAGTTCAGTCGCTCTTTCTCTGCTGGTTTATAGCTGATGATCCCTCTTTTTTCTACCTTGTGGGTGGCTAGTCCTATTTATAGGCAAAGGCCCTGGGCCTCTTCCCAAATATTGAGCGGGAAGGGCACCAACAATTGGCCATTTTGAAGGGGAACATCTAGTACACTTATCCTGACTAAAGTTGGTCCTCGCCTGTCAAAGGCTCTGGTGGTGACGCCAGCTTGGGCGCCACAATGACCTCCTTCCTGCTGTTGTGACGGTCTTGGTCTTGTTGCACCGAAACGGATGCCTTTGCTTGATGCTCTCGCCTGCGCTTGCTCCCTTTGCACCAAAGAGGAAAGGAGGACACTGCATGGGCTGGCGCCCGCCTGGCGCCCTTGGTCGTCATGGCTTGCGTCACGGGCACCTCGTGAGGTACCCCACCTTGATCTCTCCGCCTCCTCGCGAGCCAGCCTGATGAGGTCGTGCCTGAGGAAGCTCCTTGTCATCCATCCCGCGAGGCTTGGCCCCTCGCGAGGGTCTTGAGCTCGTGCTTATGAAGATGGGCCGTGCTGGGCCGCCCCTTGAGCCACGCTGTAGGCTGCAGGCAGGCAAGTCTAGGGACCCCCGTTCCCAGATCACCGACAGTAGCCCCCGGGCCCAAGGCGCGCCCGGACTTGGTTGAGAAGAGAAGCGAAGGGGCAAGGGCGAAGCGCTGCGGGTCCTAACAGCCTACGGCCTCGGGCGCCATGTGGCGGTCGATTGGACGTGGGCGGCCCTGTTTCCCCACGACGCCTCGGCGACTGTGCAAATTGACAAGTCCCTGCACGCAAAGCGGGTCATGATTACCTACGATCGTGGAGGCCGGCGGTTGGCCTCCTCTTGCTATAAGTACGGGACGGCACCTGCCCTTCCGGTCCATCCCCTCTTGCTTCTCCTTCTTCTTCATGGCTCTGCCAAAGAGTTCCTCGGTCATGGAGAAAGGAAAAGCCCGCCAGGTGGAGCCTGACTCTCCCCCACCTAAGCGCGGTCGAGGCCGTCCCCGCAAACACCCTGCGGCTCCGATGGTGGCTCCTCGCGGTCGCGGAGGTGATCTTCCGCGTGGTGACGGGCGGCAGGCTGTTGCTGGGGGACGCATTGTGGCCGCGCGACCCCCTAGGCCATGCTCCCACTCGGCAGAGGTACTGCCGGAGTTCATTGTGTGGTCGGCGGAACGGGCCAGCACCCGACTCCAACTTCCTCGCTGCCTCCTGGGTGAGCTTCCGGCTGGCGCCCCAGGCGGCCTCTGGCTTCAGGCGGACGGTTGCTGCAACTGAGACTCCTGGGCTTCGCTGGAGGTCTCCGCAGCCGGGAGCCTGGACCTGACCCGCGGCTGGCAAACGTTTGCCCGCGCGCTTGGTCTGAGCCAATGGTGCACCCTGCACTTTAAGTTCGACGGTGATGCCACCCTCTATGTGAGGGTGTTCGGGGAAGATGGTCGCCGCGCTGGGTGTTGCCCTGAGAACGACGACCGCGGTCGTGGGTCCAGCCCCGGCGACAATGAAGACGACAGCGCACGCGTGGTCGGCGGCGGTCGGGGATCATTGAGCTTCGACGACTCTTCTTCGGGTAGCGGCTCCTCAAGCGGTGGCCGCGATCAGCCTCCACGCCGCCGCGCCCGCCTGGAGGGAGGTAGCGGGTCTGCCAGCCGTCGCGCCTCGGTGAAGCGCGAGATGGAGTCCTCCTGAGCTCCGGAGGCGGTTCGAGTCTCCCTCGCGAGTTGGTGTCGGGCGAGTCGCGCCCGTTTTGTTCTTTTTCCCTTTTCCTGCGCAAAGAGACAGTAGTGTAGGGCCCCGCGGGGGCGTGCTTGGACTATTGCTGTTAATTATCGTGATGCTTCCGTTATTCCGGTATTGTGCCTTTGTGCCACACGCCTGCGCGTAGGAATTACTTAGCTCAGGGAGGAGGCCTGCAATGACCTTTGCTTCCCGAGGCCGAGGCCTCGTCGAACGCTTCACGCCCTGCGAGTGTTAGTCTAGAGAGGTAGTTTCCGGCCTCAGCTCTGGAGGCGACCGACCCAGGTCCTGTGTTCATGTCGCGGTGCCCGTGGGGCACGGACTAGAGGGGTGCTCCTGTAGTGGACCTGGGTAGGAAAGCCTCGAATGATAAGGGCAGAAAACACTCGCGAGGGTGCCCGCGCGCTCCCTTGCGACACTTGCGCGAGAGAAATCGAGGCAGGACAGCAAAAACAAGGCAAAAAGTCACAAACCAAAGGCGATAATAGCTTCAATAAAACCTCGAATAGGTATCAACAAGCCAACTGCAGAAAGCAAATGAGAAAAGCCACGTCTGGCACCTAATCTAGTCTTCGACGTCTTCTCACCAGCGCGGAGCTAAGTGCTGCCACTGGGCGTGGGAGGGAGCCCCAGGGCCTGAGGCCGGCGCTCCTGAGGCTCCGGGGTGTGTATAGCCCCAACTCATTATTACGTGAGAGTGTCACGGGCAACGAGCTTCACAGGCATTGGCCTTCTTCACAGGCTTCGGGCCTTCCTCAGAAAGATAAGCTTCACAGGCGTTCGCCTTCCTCACAGGCACCGAGCCTTTTCCAAAACGCGATAGCTTCACAGGCGTTCGCCCTCTTCACAGGCTCTGGGCCTTTTCCAAGATGCGACAACTTCACAGGCGTTCACCTTCTTCACAGGCTCTGGGCCTTTTCCAAAATGCGACAACTTCACAGGCGTTCGCCTTCTTCACAGGCTCTCGGCCTTTTCCAAAACGCGGCAACTTCACAGGCGTTCGCCTTCTTCACAGGCTCTGGGCCTTTTTAGGGGTAAAACCTCTGGAGGTGCTGGATGTTCCACACGTTCTGGATGGGTACCCCATCCTGAGTCCCCAAGCGCGCGGAGATGGGTCTGGAAACATGAACAACCTTGAACGGGCCATCCCACATGGGAGAGAGCTTATGCAGTCCCTCCCTGGAGAGAACACGCCTGAGCACGAGGTCCCCTACCTCGAGAGTCCCAGGGCGGATGTTGCGGCAGTGGTATCGCCGCAGCGCTTGTTGGTATCTTGCCGCTTGGAGCGCAGCTTCCCGGCGACGCTCTTCCCCCAGCACGAGGTCCGTCCCCCGCATGCCATCCTACTGCGCCTCGTTGAACGCCAGGACCCGTGCGAAACAGTCTGACCTCGTGAGGGAGGACCGCTTCAGCTCCATAGACCAGGAAGAATGGGGTCTCGCCAGTTGGCTTGGTCGCGGTTGTGCGGATGGACCACAACACGGACTGAAGCTCGTTGTACCAACCTCGGCCGCAGGCCTCCAACTTCTTCTTGAATGTCCTGGTCTTGAGGCCTCTCAGGACCTCCACGTGGGCCCGCTCGGCCTGACCGTTGCTCCGGGGATGCGCCACTGAAGCGTAGCATATCTGTGTTCCAAGGTTAGCACAGTATGTTTTGAAGAGGTTACTGGTGAGCTGCGAACCGTTGTCGGTGATGATGCGGTTCGGTACCCCGAACCGGCTCATGATGCCCTTGATGAATTTGACCGTAGAACCCGCGGGGATGGTGCGGACGGCTTCCACTTCAGCCCACTTGGTGAACTTGTCCATGGCGACGTAGAGGTAGCGGTAGCCCCTTGGCGCCCGAGGAAATGGGCCCAGGATATCCAGCCCCCAGACTGCGAATGGCCACGAGAGGGGTATAGTTTGCAGGCCTCCCGCCGGCTGATGGATCTGCTTGGCATGGAATTGGCTGGCCTCACAAGCCTTCACCAGTTTGACGACATCATTGAGCGCAGTGGGCCCATAGAATCCGCTGCGGAACGCCTTGCCAACGAGGGTCCGCAACGATGAATGATGCCCACATTCTCCACTGTGTATATCCGCCAGCAGTTCCTTCCCCTACTCCCTGGAGATGCAGCGCAGGGACACGTCATTCGGTCGCCTCCGGTAGAGCTCTCCATCCCTGATGCAGTATACTGTGGCTTGCCGCGCCACGCGCTCCGCTTCCTCCTCCTTCTCTGGCAAGGTCCCTTGCGTCAAGTAGCTCCGGAGCTCCAGGATCCAGCACCCCTCCTGAGGCTCCATCGTCAAGAGCAGGCGCGCTCCTGAGGCCGGGCCACAGACTGGGGCTCTCGTGGTTGGTGGCTGGGGGAGCTCCTCCCGAGGCTGCACCGCGCTTGACAATGATGGCATGGCTGAGGGCTTGAAGAGCCGTTCGTCGAAGATGCCAGGCTCCTGAGGTAGCCGCCTGGATGCTCGTTTGGCGATGTCGTCGGCCTCCTGATTGGTGCCTCGGGGCACATGCTGCAACTCTAGCCCCCAGAACTGCTTCTCCATCATGCGGACCTCCACAAGGTAGGCTTCCATGCGCTCATCCCTCGGCTCATACACTTTGTTGGAGAAGTTGACGAGGAGTTGTGAATCGCCCTTGACGGTAAGGTGCTTCACTCCTAGGGCTGCCGCGGCCTTCAGGCCTGCTATTAGGCCTTCGTATTCTGCTATGTTGTTGGAGACCTTTTCTCCGTGCTGGAAACAGAGCTGCACGACATAGTAGAGATTGTATTGGGTAGGAGATATAAGTACCGCACCAGCCCCCGCGCCGAGCCTGGAGAATGCCTCGTCAAAGTACATGACCCAACCGTCCGGCGCCTCGCTTCCCAGGGAGAGGGATCGATCCTCATCAGCCTTGAGGCCCGGCGCCTCCGTCCATTCTGCCATGAAATCTGCCAAAGCGGCCCCCTTGATGACTCTGGTTGTGCTGAATTCTAGCTGAAACGCGTGTAGTTCAATGTTCCACTCAGCGACTCTTCCAGCTGAGTTAGGGCTCCTGAGCACCCTTTCCAAAGGGTACGCTGAGACGACCTTGATGGGGCGGCCCTGAAAATAATGCCGCAGCTTGCGCGAGGCCACCAATAGCGCGAGGAGGAGTTTCTAAGGCATGGGGTACCGCGCCCTCGTGTCGCACAACACTGTGCTGACAAAGTACACAGGGTGTTCAACGAGGTTGGGAGTGCTGGTGTCGATGGCGCCCTCCGGAGACCGTGGCGCCTCCCGAGACACGGGAGCCTCCAGCGGCTGGTCACTAGGGGGAGGGGTCTCTGCTGCCCCGAGCGTGTTCCCCTGCGGCGGCTGATCCTTCTTGGCTATGGTAGTGGCCTCTGTGGGTCTTCCTTGATCATGCTTCGCCTCGACCCGGACAGCCGCCGCGGCTTTGGTCCGATGCTCCTCTCTAACCGTCACCAGGGCTACGCTGGCAGAGTAGGGAGTGGCTGCGAGGTAGAGCACCAAGGGTTCCTGAGGGCGCGGGGCCACCATTACCGGAGGGCTGGTTAGGTACCTCTTGAGATCTTGGAACGCCTTGTCGGCCTCTTCAGTCCATTCGAAGGGTCCCTTTTTCTTCATCAGCTGGAAGAAAGGTAGCGCTCGCTCCCCGAACTTGGAGATGAAGCGCCCTAGTGTTGTCACGCGCCCCGTGAGCTTCTGCATTTCTCTAAGGGTCTTTGGCGGGCTCATGTCCTCGACCGCTTGACCTTTTCTGGGTTAGCTTCGATGCCTCGATGGGACACGAGGAAGCCCAAGAGCTTGCCTGAGGGGACCCCAAACACACACTTCTCTGGGTTGAGCCGCAGGCTTACAGCGTTGAGGCTCGTGAAGGTTTCCTCTAGGTTTCGTATCAGGGTCTTGGCCTCGCGAGACTTCACCACAATATCATCTACGTAAGCCTCAACGTTCTTCCCGAGCTGCGGGCCCAAGGTGATGTGCATCAGCCGCTGAAAGGTTGCCCCCGCATTGCGCAGCCCGAATGGCATGCATGTGTAGCAGTACACCCCACACGGGGTTAGGAAAGCCGTTTTTTCCACATCTTCTACCGCCATCTTGATCTGGTGATACCTAGAGAAGGCATCCAAGAAACATAACAGGTCGCACTCGGCAGTGGTATCAACGATCTGATCGATGCGGGGGAGCGGAAATGGATCTTGCGGGCTGGCTTTGTTGAGGTTGGTGAAGTCGACACACATACGTTCCTTCACCCCTTTCTTTGGCACGACGACTGGGTTGGCCAACCAATTCGGGTATCGGACCTCGCGTATGACCCCTGCGGCTTCCAACTTGCGAGTCTCTTGGACGATGAAAGCCTGATTTTCAGTGGACTGCCGCCTTGCCTTCTGCTTCACGGGGCGGTCATTGGGGCACACGTTGAGGTGGTGCTCGATTACGCCTCTAGGGATCCCCGCCAGCTGATCGGGCTGCCATGTGAATACCTTCTTGTTCACGCGCAGGAACTTGACCAGGGCCTCCTCCTGCTCGGGCTCGAGGTTGGCGCCTATGGTGAAGGTGGCGTCGATGGATCCGTCCTCGTCGACCAGTATCTGCTTAGTTTCTGCCTTGTCTTGGGTGAACAACTGTTTCTTCTTGGCTGGAGCAGCCCCCTTGGGCTCAGGGGCGTCCGAGTCGGCAGGCTGCACCGACGCCGCCGCCTTGAAGGCGAGCTTGAGCACTTGCAATGCATCCCCGATGTCTCTGGGCACGGTGAGGACGCCGCTGCTCCTGGGCATCTTCATGAGGTTGTAGGCTGGGTGAGTCGCGACCATGAATCGGGCCAGCGCTGGGTAGTCGAGGATGGCGTTGTATGGGAGGCCGATGGGGGCGATGTCAAAGTCGATTAGCTCCGTGCGGAAGTTGTCATAGGTGCCGAAGGTTACCAGGAGGCGGATCTGCCCCAGGGAGCTGGACGACCCACCCCCGACGCCCAAGAAGGGCCGGCTGGGCTGAAGCCGCTCCTATGGTATGTGAAGGAGGGTGAAGGCTTCAATCGAGAGCACGCTGAGGCCCGCGCCGCCGTTGATGATAGTCCTGGTGATGGCCACCTGGCAGATAGTGGGGGTGCACAGCATCAGGAGCGCGCCCGAGCAGGCCGAGTTGGAGGGGTGGTCCTCTGAGCTAAAGGCCAGATCGGCCTTGGGCGCCGACCGACCTGAGGGAGCCCCCTTCCACGTGGAGATAGCGCCGACCTGGCGGACAAATGGCTTTACGTGGCGGCCTTAAGGTGGCGCCTGCGAGCCGCCCAGGAGGGCCGCGATGACCGGGGGCACCGACACAGCGTGCTGTGCGAGGAAGAGGTTGTGCAACTCTTCCCAAGAGGCCACGGAAGACGCCGGCAGGTGGAGCAGCCACATGCGCGGGGCTTCGGTGAGGGCCAGGGGAAGCCAGTTAGCCATGGCCCCGTCGTCTCCTCCTGCTTCGAGGATGGCCTCCTCGTACGCCAGCATGAAGGCCAATGGATCAGTTGTGCCGTTGTAGCGCGGCGGCGCCGCTGGCTTGAACTTGTCCGGCCACCGCACCTGTCGCAAGGCTGGGGCCAAGTCTCGGAGCCCCTTGGCCCCCGCGCTAGCGCTGGCGAGCGGAGCGGGTGGCGCACTGCTCATCGCAAGGTGAGTCGCGGTGTCGGCGGAGAGTGGGTCGGCGGAAGGGAAAGCTCCGGCGCACCCCTACCTGGCGCGCCAAATGTCGGATTTCGGGTTCCGGCAGACCCTCTAGATTCAAACACTGGGTGCGCGCGGAGATTTCGCCCTCTACCTACCTGCACCCCACCGCCTCGCTAGGATCTAAGCTATGAAAGGAACAACACAAGAGACACAGGGTTTATACTAGTTCGGGCCACCATTGTGGTGTAATACCCTACTCTAGTTTGTGGTGCGGTGGATTGCCTCTTGGGCTGATGATGAACAATACAAGGAAGAACAGCCTCGCGAGGGTCTGTTCTTGGCTGGTGCGCTGAACTGTTCGGGGGAGTTCAGTTGCTCTTTCTCTGCTGGTTTCTAGCTGATGATCCCTCTTTTTCTACCTTGTGGGTGGCTAGTCCTATTTATAGGCAAAGGCCCTGGGCCTCTTCCCAAATATTGAGCGGGAAGGGCGCCAACAATTGGCCATTTTGAAGGGGAACATCTAGTACACTTATCCTGACTAAAGTTGGTCCTCGCCAGTCAAAGGCTCTGGTGGTGACGCCAGCTTGGTCTCCACAATGACCTCCTTCCTGCTGTTGCGACGGTCTTGGTCTAGTTGCACCGAAACGGATGCCTTTGCTTGATGCTCTCACCTGCGCTTGCTCCCTTTGCACCAAAGAGGAAAGGAGGACACTGCCCGGGCTGGCGCCCGCCTGGCGCCCTTGGTCGTCATGGCTTGCGTCACGGGCACCTCGTGAGGTACCCTGCCTTGATCTCTCCGCCTCCTCGCGAGCCAGCCTGACGAGGCCGTGCCTAAGGAAGCTCCTTGTCGTCCACCCCCCGAGGCTTGGCCCCTCGCGAGGGTCTTGAGCTCCTGCTGATGAAGATGGGTCGTGCTAGGCCGCCCCTTGAGCCACGCTGCAGGCCGCGGGCCGGCAAGTCTATGGACCCCCGTTCCCAGAACACCGACACTATTCTCTCTTATTTTACAAGGTTTACATGAAGAGCGAGAATGCCGGCAGCCGGGATTCTGGGCTGGAAAAGG
This sequence comes from Triticum aestivum, assembly GCF_018294505.1. Taxonomy (NCBI): domain Eukaryota; kingdom Viridiplantae; phylum Streptophyta; class Magnoliopsida; order Poales; family Poaceae; genus Triticum; species Triticum aestivum. The sequence goes on along the minus strand of NC_057813.1, from coordinate 321,940,226 downwards.
AGCAAATATTAGAGACCTATTCTGCACAGCTCCAAAAGTCCTGAAACTCCATGAAAGTCATTTTGGGAATTAATAAAAAAATATTCAGTGAAAGAAATACCTGAGGGGGGCACCCACCACCCACGATGGTGGGGGCGCGCCCTACCCCCCTGGGTGTGCCCCCTGCCTCGTGGGCCACCTGGCAGCCCTCCGGTGCCCATCTTCTGCTTACCCTGGAAAAAATCATAAGCAAGCTTTCGGGATGAAACTCCGCCGCCATGAGGCGGAACCTTGGCGGAACCAATCTAGGGCTCCAGCGGAGTTGTCCTGCCGGGGAAACTTCCCTCCGGAGGGTGAAATCATCACCAACGATCCTCTCATCAGGAGGGGGTCAATCTCCATGAACATCTTCACCAGCACCATCTCCTCTCAAATCCTAGTTCATCTCTTGTATCCAATCTTTGTACCCAAACCTTAGATTGGTACCTGTGTGTTGCTAGTAGTGTTGATTACTCCTTGTAGTTGATGCTAGTTGGTTTATTTGGTGGAAGATCATATGTTCAGATCCTTAATGCATATTAATACCCCTCTGATTATGAACATGAATATGCTTTGTGAGTAGTTATGTTTGTTCCTGAGGACATGGGTCAAGTCTTGCTATAAGTAGTCATGTGAATTTGGTATTCGTTCGATATTTTGATGAGATGTATGTTGTCTCTCCTCTAGTGGTGTTATGTGAACGTCGACTACATGACACTTCACCATTATTTGGGCCTAGAGGAAGGCATTGGGAAGTAATAAGTAGATGATGGGTTGCTAGAGTGACAGAAGCTTAAACCCTAGTTTATGCGTTGCTTCGTAAGGGGCTGATTTGGATCCATATGTTTCATGCTATGGTTAGTGAGAGAGACCTGGATTAGGGGGTATCCGAACAGCCGGACTATATACTTTGGTGGGACTGTTGGACTATGAAGATACAAGACTCAAGACTTCGTCCCATGTTTGGATGGGACTGTCCTTTGTGTGGAAGACAAGCTTGGTGATCCGGATATTAGATTTCCTTCTTTGTAACCCACTCTGTGTAAACCCTAGCCCCCTCCGGTGTCTATATAAACCGGAGGGTTTGCTCTATATAGGGACGATGGCAACAATCATAATCATCATAGGCTAGCTTCTAGGGTTTGGCCACTATGATCTCGTGGTAGATCAACTCTTGTAATACTCATATCATCAATATCAATCAAGCAGGAAGTAGGGTTTCACCTCCATCGAGAGGGCCCGAACCTGGGTAAAACATTGTGTCCCTTGCCTCCTGTTACCATCAGCCTTAGATGCACAGATCGGGACCCCCTACCCGAGATCCGCCGATTTTGACACCAACATTGGTGCTTTCATTGAGAGTTCCTCTGTGTCGTCGCTGTAAGGCTCGATGGCTCCTTCAATCATCAACAACAACGCAGTCCAGGGTGAGACCTTTCTCCCCGGACAGATCTTCGTGTTCGGGGGCTTTGCACTGCGGGCCAATTCATTTGGCCATCTGGAGCGGATCGACAGCTACGCCCCTGGCCATTAGGTCAGGTTCGGAAACTTCAATTACACGGCCAATATCCGCGGAGACTTGATCTTCGACAGATTCGGACAGATTTTGCGTGTACTTCCTCTGCGGCCTCACCTCCCCCTTCTCGGATTTCTTTGTTCCTATTATGACGGTGTATGGATTCCATCTTCTGAATTTCACGCCCAATGCAATGGTGTGTATGGCAATTTTCGCCCATCTGTGCGATAATTTCATTGGAGTCTCCCCACCGTGGACTTGTTCAGGCACTTCTTCATCCCACGGGTTGAGGACAAAGCTCACCGCTTGAGAAATATAAGTTGGATTCCCTAGGGCAAGAAGGAAGAATGGGATTATCTCCCCGGTCAGCAATGCAGCAGATGGGAAGAATGGAGGGCGGATTTGTGTTGGACTCAGGACAAGTACGCCCCAGAGTTCTGCGCGGCGCGGACTGAATGTGTCATGTGCGGAAGAGATTGGAGAAAGTTAGGCCTTATTGACATCAGTCTCCGCCCAACGCTGAACAGGATTGCCTATTTCAAAGCTGCCAGGCTAACCATCAAGAAGGAGGGGGCCGACTTCCTCCGGTGCCGCATTGCGCCACTATAGAAGAGGGACAAGTTTGCTTGGGAGTACGGGGATTCTGCCGACAGGATGCGCCTTTACCCAGGCCCCGTCAACAACTTGTCGACATATGGCTACGGTTGGTTGTGCGAACAACTTTTTGGCAGCCCGGGCCATTCCATCTGCCGGCAAGGGTTGTTCCACTGCATCTCAGTTCCGCTCGGGACCAGATTCTGAAATGGATGCCTGACTGCAGTGCCTACAGAGTTGTGGCTGATTGGCAACTGCTCGAACTGGTTGCGGAGATAGAGTGGGTCTCCAGTCTGGAAGAAAGGGCTTCTAGGGTGGAAAATGATCTCGTCAAGCACACCTCCCCAGCAGAAGTAGCAATCATCTCAAACCGGATTACAGAGGACAGAGCGCTTCGAGCTGCTGGGAAGGCGAGGCCCGGAGAAGAGGAGGAGGAGGCTCAAGGTGAAGGCTCTTCTAATGAAAGGAGCGAGGAGCACGACGTGGAGGAGGTTGCCGGGCTTGACCCTGCCGGGTCTGGAATTCATCATTCCACGACAGCAGAGGCCCAAGAGGAAGGTGGGGCTGAGGAGGCAGAGCAATGGAGGAGGAATGGCTCGTAATGGGCCCGCAGGCCCAGAGCTAGATCCAGATCAATGCCCTCGCAAGCGGATCAGCCGGGGGAAAACGACTCCTGCCTCCACGACTGTCGCAAACATGGTGAAGAAGATCGCCTCTAAGGCTAATAAGCTGGTGGTGATGTGCTGCCAATCCGCTCGCCTGTCGGAGGCTAAGACCCCACCCTCCAAGCGACACGTTGTCATGAGGGTTGATCCTAGCCCCCAGTCAAGCCCAGCTTCCTCACGCAGCTCGATTCCGCTAGAGCCAGGGCCCCACTCAAGGCTGCCAGGAGGCTTTGCTCCTCCAACTCTAAAGAGGGGCAGGGCGATGATAGAGGTGAAGGTGTCCCGTCTTTCGATGAGATGATGGATATCGCTTTGGTGGAAGTCGACTTTGACGATCCGACTACGAACGTGCGAGGACGTCGCGCCTTAGCAATCGCTAAACCAACTTCGAGAGGTTATTGACCACACCGGAGCACGATCAAACTGACCACGAGGGTCTGTTTCCTGCGAGCAAACGAAGAACAAGCAAGAAACTGAGATTGCAATCTGGATATTGTGAATATAAGATGAAAGCTTTATTGATCAAGGTGGGGTTCTGTGACGCCTTTGTCTGGTCGTTGAACACAAACAAAGTACGTGAAGTTGCAGCTATGGCGAACTTTAATCTAAACAAAACCCAAAGTCTAAACGATGCCCTAAGGGCTGTATATATGGAGGAAGAGGGGGGGGGGGATTTCGTGGCCCTTGGTGGAGGGGTCCGAAATCAACCCTATCTCTTTTTTCCCCACACATACAGATCTAAAAATAGCCTATACTTATGTATTTCGAAATTACATGGGCCTGGCCCAATAATAAGGTGACGCAACACCTAGAATAGCCTCGGGGCGAAATTTATGAAGTGCAATCTTGTATATTTCTTCCAAGGATTCATGCACCCATTATGGTGGCTTCAAAGTCCTGAAATCATCACATGTAACTCCATTCTTGTTCCCCTTGCGCATGCCATCATCTCCATGCTTGTTCTTGCTCCAATGTTCATCCTTCTCCAAGCTAGGCCCTTAATTTGTAAGCAAAACAAATGTATCCAATTTAGGCAGCATCATATTCTCATGAATATTAGAATCATTACCAAGAAACGAAAGTTCCTGATAATTTAATTGGCGTGCGCGAGCTCTAGTAATTGGTCCAGTATATGTAGCAGTAGGGGTTGTGGATGTAACAATGGTATTGATGTCCTCATCATCCTCCCCTTCTTGAAATGAAGTCGTCCTCGACGGAAGCTCATCTTGCTCACCTAAATAAGGCTTCAAATCTGCAATGTTAAAAGTGGGACTAACCCCAAACTCTGCAGGCAGCTCAAGTTTATATGCATTATCATTTATTTTCTCCAACACCTTAAAAGGACCATCAGCATGAGGCATTAGCTTTGATTTGCGCAAATCAAGAAATCTATCCTTATGCAAATGTAACCAAACAAGATCTCCAGGTGCAAACACAACATGTTTTCTACCCTTATCTCCAGCAAGTTTATATTTAGCATTCATACGCTCAATGTTTTCCTTAGTTAACTCATGCATTTTTAAAATCAATTCAACACGTTGTTTAGCATCAAAATTAACCTTCTCCGAAGATGGAAGAGGCACCAAATCAATAGGTGCACGAGGTAGGAAACCATACACAATTTCAGAAGGGCACATCTTAGTAGTAGAATGCAATGAACGATTATAAGCAAATTCAATATGAGGCAAGCATTCTTCCCACATTTTCTTATTATTCTTCAAAATAGCCCTAAGCATAGTAGACAATGTTCTATTGACTACTTCAGTGTGTCCATCAGTTTGGGGGTGACAAGTAGTACTAAAAAGCAGTTTAGTCCCCAACTTAGCCCATAAAAATCTCCAAAAATGGCTAAGAAATTTAGTATCACGATCTGAAACAATAGTATTTGGCACACCATGCAAGCGAATAATTTCACGAAAGAACAAATCAGCAACATTAACAACATCATCGCTTTTATGACATGGTATAAAGTGTGCCATTTTCAGGAGTCTTACATGACAACAAATATGCTATCCCTCCCCTTCTTTGTCCGAGGTAAACCTAAAACAAAGTCCGTAGATATATCCTCCCAAGGAACACTAGGTACAGGCAAAGGCATATATAAACCATGAGGATTGAGTTGTGCTTAGCTTTTTGACATGTAGTGCAACGAGCAACAAAGCGCTCAACAACCCGTCTCATCTTTGGCCAAAATAAATGTGTAGCAAGTACGTCCTCCGTCTTCTTCACGCCAAAGTGTCCCATTAGTCCTCCTCCATGCGCCTCCTGCAACAACAAAAGACGAATGGAGCTAGCTGGAATGCATAGCTTGTTAGCACGGAACACAAATCCATCATTAATGACAAACTTGTTCCATGTTCTTCCTTCTTTACAATTCTGCAATACATCTTTAAAATCAGCATCATGCACATATTGATCTTTGATGGTCTCCAAACCAAATATTTTGAAGTCAAGTTGTGAAAGCATAGTATAGTGATGAGACAATGCATCCGCAATAACATTTTCTTTACCCTTCTTAATGACATAAGGGAAAGTCTCAATGAATTCAACCCATTTAGCATGTCTATGATTCAGTTTAGCTTGACTTTTAATATGTTTCAAAGATTCATGATCAGAATGTATAACAAATTCTTTGTGCCATAAATAATGTTGCCATGTTTCTAAAGTCCGAACAAGAGCATATAATTCTTTATCATAAGTAGAATAATTCAGACTAGGCCCACTCAATTTTTCAGAAAAGTATGCAACAGGTTTGCCATCTTGTAATAACACACCTCCTAATCCAATTCCACTAGCATCACATTCAAGCTCAAATGTCTTATTAAAATCAGGAATTTGAATTAAAGGAGCATGTGTCAACTTATCTTTCAACACTGTGAAGGCTTCTTCTTGTGCGGTACCCCAAACAAAAGGCACATCCTTCTTTGTAAGATCATTGAGAGGTGCAACAATGGTGCTAAAATCTCTCACAAAACGCCTATAGAATCCAGTGAGGCGAAGAACCCTCCTCACTTGTGTGACCGTTTTGGGTTGCGGCCAACTCTCAATAGCTTCAATCTTGGCTTTATCAACTTCAATTCCCTGTGGAGTAACAACATAGCCAAGAAAATACACTCGGTCGGTGCAAAAGGTGCACTTCCCAAGGTTACCAAACAAACGCGCATCACGTAGAGCAATAAAAACAACACGTAAATGTTCCAAATGTTCCTCCAAAGATCTGCTATAAATCAATATGTCATCAAAGTAAACTACCACAAATCGTCCAATAAAAGCACATAAAACTTCGTTCATTAATCTCATGAAAGTACTAGGTGCATTAGTTAACCCAAAAGGCATGACTAACCACTCATATAATCCAAACTTAGTTTTAAATGCTGCTTTCCATTCATCTCCCAATTTCATACGAATTTGATGGTATCCACTATGCAAATCAACTTTGGAGAATATTGTAGAGCCACTCAATTCATCAAGCATATCATCTAGCCTAGGAATAGGATGACGATAACAAATAGTAATATTATTAATGCCTCTACAATCAACACACATACGAGATGTACCATCCTTTTTCGGCACTAGAATAATAGGAACAACACAAGGACTAAGGGATTCGCGTATATAACATTTGTCGAGCAGCTCCTGTACTTGACGCATAATCTCCTTCGTCTTCTCTAGATTGGTACGGTATGGTGCACGGTTGGGTAATGATGCACCAGGAATTAAGTCAATCTGATGCTCAATCCCTCGAATGGGAGGTAATCCCGGTGGCACATCTTGTGGAAAGACGTCGGCGAACTCCTGCAAAATGTTAGTGACAGCAGGAGGCAAAGAGGAAGGCACATCCTCAAATGAAAATAATGCCTCTTTGCACACGAAAGCATAGCAAACAGATTTGCTAAAATCTAGCTCATCAATATCAGATTTAGTGGCAAGTAAGCATGCACTTTTCAATTTAATTTCAGAAGCAACATTAGATGGTTTACTATTAGGCTTCATTTGTTGCTCAAATTCTTTTGCCACAATCTGATTTTCACTCTTATTTTTCTCCTGTTTTGCTTTATTAGCTCTATTAATATCATCTTCCAAAATGGAATCAGGAGTCAAAGGAAGCAAAGTAACATTTTTATCCTTATGAACAAGAGTATACTGATTGTTTCTACCATGGTGTACAGAATTTTTGTCAAATTTCCATGGTCGACCAAGTAATAAGGAACATGCTTGCATAGGTACCACATCACAATCAACATAATCAGCATATGTAGAGATACTAAAATGCACATGAACAGTATGTTTACCTTAACCTTGCCGCTGTTGTTGAACCATTGGATGTAGTAAGGATGTGGATGTGGTCTTGTGGTGAGAGATAGCTTCTCCACCATCTCCATGCTAGCCAAGTTGTTGCAACTCCCTCCGTCTATGATGACGCGCACAGAACGTTCCTTCACAACTCCCTTTGTATGGAAAAAATTGTGCCTCTGATTTTGCTCAGCTTGTGTGACCTGCACACTCAAAACACGTTTAGCAACTAAACATTCATACCTGTCAGCGTCTTTAGGAGCCATGTATTGCGTCTCATGATCAGAATCATCTCCACCATGTTCTTCATGTGTAATAAGAGCCAAAGTATCCTCATCATAGTCACTAGCGGACTCATACCCACCATCCTTAGTAGCAATCATCACATGCTGAGATTTGCATTCTCTCGCATAATGACCTCTTCCCTTACAACGACGACAAATAATATCACTTGTGTGCCCCGTTTATGCCATGAAAGAAGAAGAACTCTATGCAGGCCCGGTAGGTGCGCTCTTGGCAGATAATGGTGGTTGTGCCTACTTTCTTGTATCACGGCTGGAGGTGGCACCTGATGGAGGTGCTGGTGCAGTTGAAGTAGAAGATGCACGCGGTGTCCATGATGAAGGTCGGCCTGCAGAAAAGTTAGTTCGCGCCAATGCTTGTTGATCCTGCACTTCACGTTCAGCTTTACAAGCAAGATGGAATAAATGAGTGACATTAGTATACTCCTTATACTCTAGAATGGTCTAAATCTCTCTATTTAATCCACCCATAAAACGTGCAAGCATAGCTTCATTCTCCTCAACAATACCACATCTAATCATGCCAGTTTGTAATTCCTGATAATATTCTTCTACAGAATTTTTCCCTTGCCTTAAACGCTGCAATTTTTGAAGCAATTCACATTGATAATATGGTGGAACCCAACGAGTACACATAGCAGTTTTCAAAGCAGCCCAAGTAGGCTGAATAGGATATAATCTACAATGTTCAGACCACCATACACATGCAAAACTAGTGAAAGCACAAACAGCAGCAGCAACCCGTCTCTCCTCGGGATATTGTAAACATGTAAAACGTTGTTCAGTTTCTAACTCCCAAGTAAGATATATATCATGAACATATCTACCCTCAAATGGTGGAATATTCAATTTCAGTTTTGGAATATGGTCATTATCTCGTACCTGAGGTGGTGGTGCAGGCCTACCGTTGTGAATAAATACCCGAGGTCGACCTGCTGGTGGTGGTGCTGGTTGCTGCATGTAGTTCTGATTTTGATCAACCTCATACTGGTAATAGTCCTCCACCTCTGTAGTAGCAACAGGAGCTACAGAAGCAATAACAATAGTAGCAGCGGCACCAGAATTTTGTCCTGGCTCAATAGGAACATGTTGTGCTGGCCCTACTGTATCGCGGCGTAGAACTGGTTGTGGGAGACGTTTGAGTAATTCATCGAACTTGGCGTCCAACTTGGTGTCAATTGTCTTCTCAATGTCATCCATCCTCTCTAATGCCTTTCCAAAGCTGGCCATCACGTCTTCCACCTGTTGACCCAACATTTGATGAAACTTATCATGAAGGTCCTTGTTCGTCATGTTCTCCCAGTCAATCTCGTCGGCTTGTGTTCCTGCCATAGTTAGCAGCAGTAGAAATAGACAAGAATATGATCCTACAGACTACTGGAATATGGTGGTGGTGGGGTGTCACAAATCCGTCAAGCGGATCTCAAATTCTTACCAGTTCTTACCCAGCAGCAGGTGGTGATCGGCAACCATTGTTGTCAAAACTCAGAAAGCTTGGATAGAGCGATTACCAAGGAGAGTCAAACGCACAACATAGATGTATGTGGAGCTGGGAAGGCTTATAATATGGTAGCAAAAAGGGTCAGCAATAATCAATTCAGAGATGCAAAGTTGAATAAACGCTCAACGATGATACTGTGCTGGTCCTAGGCTAGATTGTGCTAGAGACGCGAGCCTAGAACACTAACAAAATCACGACGCTGCACGGAAACAAGGGAGAAGCACAATCTGAATTTTTTTCACTTTTTTTGCGCTCCTTTTTTTTGCCAAAAATCACTATAATGGCGAGTGTCTCAAAACTCTTCCCAAGTCAAGATAACAGGATAGGCAAACCATTTTTTTCGACTGCCCGGACCCAAAAACTGGAAACGGGTCAAAAAAACTTTCTATAATGGCGACTGTCTCAATATGCTTAGAAACACCTAAAAATAGGATAGCCATAATTTTTTTTGTCAAATGCGTTTTTGGAAAATTTTGGGCCTAAACGGAGGGTGGTTTTCGGACTCTTTTTTTTTTGAATCCAACTCAGGCAAGGAAACATGAATCGGAAATTAGATGGATCTCAAAAACAAACCTAATATGCAAGGAACTCGGATTGGTGGTGGATATATGGTGGTGGTATATGGCAGCGGTGGTGGTAGCGGTGGTAGTATATGGATATGGATCGGTGGTGGTATATGGATATGGATTGGTGGTGGTATATGGATACGGATACGGAGGGGTGGTGGTAGGTGGCAGGGGCGATGATCATGGTGCGGTGGCGGCGTGACAACTTATGACCAGAACTCGAAACTCTGAAAGACTAGACGCTAAGACCAGCAACTTGACGCGACGATGCAACCGCAAATTCAACAAAGCAAAATACTGAAAATACTATGCAAAAGCTCAGACTGGTTCGGAAAGGATGAACTAACCCTAATTTTTTTGTTGGCTTTTTCGTGGACTATAGGTATGAAGAACAGACTCGATCTAAACAACGAAAAACTGTAAAATCTCATCGAGCAACCTAGAAATCTGATACCACTTGATAGAGGCGAAGGTGTCCCGTCTTTCGATGAGATGATGGATATCGCTTTGGTGGAAGTCGACTTTGACGATCTGACTACGAACGTGCGAGGAAGTTGCGCCTTAGCAATCGCTAAACCAACTCCGAGAGGTTATTGACCACACCGGAGCACGATCAACCTGACCACGAGGGTATGTTTCCTGCGATCAAACGAAGAACAAGAAAGAAACTGAGATTGCAATCTGGATATTGCGAATATAAGATGAAAGCTTTATTGATCAAGGTGGGGTTCTATGACGCCTTTGTCTGGTCGTTGAACACAAACGAAGTACGCGAAGTTGCAGCTATGGAGAACTTTAATCTAAACAAAACCCAAAGTCTAAACGATGCCCTAAGGGTTGTATATATGGAGGAAGAGGGGGGGGGGATTTCGTGGCCCTTGGTGGAGGGGTCCGAAACCAACCCTATCTCTTGTTTCCCCACACATACGGACTCTAAAAATAGCCTATACTTATGTATTTCGAAATTACATGGGCCTGGCCCAATAATAAGGTGACGCAGCACCAAGAATAGCCTCGGGGCGAAATTTATGAAGTGCAATCTTGTATATTTCGTCCAAGGATTCATGCACCCATTATGGTGGCTTCAAAGTCCTGAAATCATCACTTGTAACTCCGTTCTTGTTCCCCTTGCGCATGCCATCATCTCCATGCTTGTTCTTGCTCCAATGTTCATCCTTCTCCAAGCTAGGCCCTTCATTTCTAAGGAAAACAAATGTATCCAATTTAGGCAGCATCATATTCTCATGAACATTAGAATCATTACCAAGAAACGGAAGTACTTGATAATTTAATTGGCATGCGCGAGCTCTAGTAATTGGACCAGTATATGTAGCATTAGGGGCTGTGGGTGTAACAATGGTATTGATGTCCTCATCAGGCGACCCCACCACCTACGGCGTATGCTCTAGGCTCCATGCTCGTAGATCTAGAGTAAGGAGAACATCCGAGCTTCTTGCCGAGGTACTATGCATTTGTTAGTTGTTTGATTCAATATTGTTTGTTTAATTGGCAAAGATGAAGAACCTCTCGCCCTGCGGGCCAAATGAACCAAGCAGATGGCAGCGACGGGGCCCTTGGTGAGGACGGATCTGGCAGAGGATAGTATAGGGGATCCCGTGCCCAGCCCCCAGCCCAGCCCCCGGTGCAAAGGCATGGGGCAGGTTTTGCCCGCCCGGAGGGATGTGGAGGAACATGCTTCATCCCCCGCTAAGGGAGAAAGCGAGACCTAGCAGGGTGGGACCCACCAGGAGTGGTCCACCCCAACCAAAGTCCAAGCAGAGAAATTACCGACAAGGGCCTCCACCGAGGGGTCTACTCATGAGGAGGTCACCGCCACTGAGAGAGTGCACACGGACCGTACACCGGCAACCGACATTGCCGTGGAGGCAGACGCTCCCCCACAGCAAACACCACCGGGTAATCAACTTATCTTTGTCTTTGCTTGCTTGAATGATTTTGTTTCTTGGTCTTTTGACTTAGCAGCATCTGGTTCCTTATCATCCTATCTGTTGATGTTACTTGTAGCTCCATTGATTGAAGAACCTGAGCTCTTGGAAGAGGTGGCCAACATTGGGAAGAGTACCGCTGAGGAAGCAACCAAGATTGTTGTCGCGAAGGGTTTTGGACAGTCTACCGGGGATATCCCGGTGTCCTCAAAAGAAATAGAGAAGACCCTAGGCAGCACCTCGAGCATAGGTATGGTTGTTGAGGAAAAGGTTCCTCTCCAAACCATGGGCCCTATCCCCATGAACCATCCTCCTGCCGCGGTGTCACAGCCCTAGATCAACCCTTGTTTGACTTTGCTTGATCTTCAAGTCATCATGTTTTATTTCCTTAAAGTTGAACTATGGTTAGCTGAAACCCTCAGAAATCATGTGAGAAATAATCAACATTAAAATCTCTTCAAAGAAGTCCAAGACAATGTTCCTCTTAGTCTCTGAAAATATTGGCAAGAGGTAAAATTCAAACCAATATTTTTGGAGTCTCATAAATATTTATTTTGGGCATTTGAGTTAATCCAATAATTATATGCATTGGATTTATATTTGATATATATAATATAACTCCAATAATTCTAAAATTTGTGAGTGGCTTTGACTATATTTTACCAGGCCACATAATAATTTATAGAATTTATAAAATGATTTGGTATAAGAATACAATCAAAAACAAATTGCAAAAGCCGAAAATAGAAACAAATGGAAAAACAGAGGTTTACCTGGGCCAACTTACCTGGCACCCCAGCCGACCCAACACTATGCAGCCCAGCCCACCTGGCGCTACCAGTCGTCGTCCACCTCGCGCCAGGAGGACGCGGGCACGTGCCCGACGCGCGCACGCCACCTCCTGCTTCCACCGCAACGCCTCGGCCCTTCTAGCATCTCCACGCGACCCCCTCTGTCCCCTCTCTCCCTAGACCTCCTTCCCTCCTCTATCTCACGGTCCAAGCGCGACCGATAACCGCCGTCACCGTCGTTCACTGTAGTCACAGCCACTGCCTCCCCCTCGACCCCACGACATGTCCTAGAGATCCTCCACGACCTCTTCTTCATCTCCATCGAGCTAAACGTCGCCGGGCGCCCTGCCTCACTTTCACTCCCGTCGTCTTCAACCTCGGATGCCCAAGATCGCCAGCGCCCGTTCGTCATCTCCAACTCCTCCCCGAGCCTGCTTTGCCGCCTACTGCAACCGCTGTGAGCCCCTCTTCCTCCTCCCCTGTCGTCTCACTCGCACGCATGCTGTTGCCCCGCCTATCAACCGTGGCCGATCTCGTCGCCGCCGTCCATGGCCCACTGCGGCCATAGCTGCTGTAGCTCATGTATGAGCATACCAGCATGCTCCTGGAGCTCGCATGAGTCCGCCCCGCCGCTTAGCTCGCTCGTTAGCCAAGCATAGCGCCTCGCCCGCGCTAAGCCGAACTCCGGCCGCCACATCACGCGATGCCATGCCCAACTCCAGCCACCCCGCCTCCATTGTTTGCTCCATTGGATGCGCGCCACTCCCCGAAGCACGTAGGTTCAAGAGGCTCTTCAAATCGGGCCCTGTAGCGATAGTCCGATGCCCTCCGCCGCGGATTTGGTCGCCAGCATTTACACACCGGTGGTGATGACGTGGCACCACAATTAGGGCTTAATCGCATTTAGTTTAATCACACCAGCCGCTGACATCAGGGCCCCACAAGCTAAATAACCTTAGGTTATTTTTAATTAGATTTAGTTAAACCAAGCGGAACCCACGCGTGAGAGTTGACCTTGCTGATGTGGCCCTTTACCGACCCCACTTGTCTGTGACTCTAGCCATCTCTGTGTCACTGACCTAGGGGTCCCACCTGTCAGGTTTGACCTGGGGCAGCTTGTTGACCCTGCTGACGTCACCTTGACATCATGCTGACGCAGTTAATCATTTTCTGAATTTAAAATAATCTAGCAAATTCCAGAAAATAGCTAAAACTTCTAAAATTCATATAAAATCTATCGTAGCTCCAAATGAAATAATTTATATATGAAAAATGATGAGAAAATCCAATCTATACATCTATACCATTTTCATGCATGTTGGAACAACTTAAAGTTGCTGAATTGGACAAACGAATAGATGGCATTTGAATTTCACATATGGAGTTTGAATTTGAACCAAGGGTTCAAACCAACTTCATTTAAATTGTTGCTAGTTGCATTAGCTCCAAACACAATCATATTGACATGTCATGATCATGCATCATGTTGTTGCGTTGCATTGATTGTGTTCCTTCTCTGTTGCCGGTATTTGTCTCCTCTCAGTAGACGTGGTTCCGACGATGAGATCGATGACACCGATGAAGAGCTATACTATCTTCAGAAGTGCCAGGCAACCAAAACCCCCTTGTTTATTCTGATACAATAACACTCTCTCGCTCCTGCTCTCTTTTACTACATTAGGACAACAACAATTCAACTGTTACATGTTGCGGTAGATGAACCCCTCCTCTGCATGACCTGTCATTGCCACAGTAAATAGATGAAACACACTAGCATGAGTAGGAGTTGTATGAGCCCTGATGTGCCTACTCATCCATGCTTGTTGTCATGCCTGCTACTGCGTAGAGTTGAGTCAGGTCTGGTTCATCGGGGATGAATTGGAATGGTGAACAACATGTCCTACTGTGTGTGAGCTAAGTGTGTGAACACAATTTGGTAAAGGTAGCGGTGAGAGGCCATGTAGGAGTACATGGTGGGTTGTCTCATTGAAATCGTCCTTAGGAACTGAGTTCTGTGTTTGTGATCCATGAACAGCTCCTACCACGCGTTGGGCCTGAAACCAATGGACCCTCTCGACTTATTAACCGCACCTGTCCTCTGTCCGGGAGTTGTAAGTAATTTCTGGTGTGTGTGGTATGATGGAGGCCGTGCGCAGCGCTGACCCGAGGGGTGGGCTGTGATGTGGTAGGCACGTGGCACAGTGTACCGGGACGACCGTTTGGTGCCTCGGGAACCCTGCACACATCGTTTGGGGCCATATGTGGAAACCTTGGCCGGACTCCCTGCAGATGGAACCTGAATAGGCGATAAACCTGGACTAGGGACTTGTGTGGTTACTCAGGTCGTGGCCGACACCCTCGCCAGGCTTCCGCTTGAAGGTTGCCAAGATACATGACGTGTACATGGTGGTAAGCGGCGAGAGCATGTGTGAAGAAGTACACCCCTGCAGGCTTAACATCATCTATTCGAATATCCGCGCCCGCGGTAAAGGACCTCTGGGTTGCCTATACAGTTCATAGACAAGTGAAAGTGGATACTCTAAAATGCACAAGATAAGCCTGAGTGCTATGGATGGCCTTCTTGTAGGAAGATGGGAGCGGATCCATAGTGGTGTATTGATATGGTGAATATGTGGACTCGTGTGTGATGCCTACTACACAACCTTCTTCTTGTAGACGTTGTTGGGCCTCCAAGTGTAGAGGTTTGTAGGACAGTAGCAAATTTCCCTCAAGTGGATGACCTAAGGTTTATCAATCCGTAGGAGGCATAGGATAAAGATGGTCTCTCTCAAACAACCCTGCAACCAAATAACAAAGAGTCTCTTGTGTCCCCAACACACCCAATACTATGGTAAATTGTATAGGTGCACTAGTTCGGCGAAGAGATGGTGATACAAGTGCAATATGGATGGTAGATATCGGTTTTTGTAATCTGAAAATATAAAAACAGCAAGGTAACTAATGATAAAAGTTAGCGTAAATGGTATTGCAATGGTAGGAAACAAGGCATAGGGTTCATACTTTCACTAGTGCAAGTTCTCTCAACAATAATAACATAATTAGATCATATAACAATCCCTCAACATGAAACAAAGAGTCACTCCAAAGCCACTAATAGCGGAGAACAAACGAAGAGATTATGGTAGGGTACGAAACCACCTCAAAGTTATCCTTTTTGCTCGATCTATTCAAGAGTCTGTAGTAAAATAACACGAAGCTATTCTTTCCGTTCGATCTATCATAGAGTTCATAGTAGAATAACACCTTAAGACACAAATCAACCAAAACCCTAATGTCACCTAGATACTCCATTGTCACCTCAAGTATCCGTGGGCATGATTATACGATATGCGTCACACAATCTCAGATTCATCTATTCAACCAATACAAAGTACTTCAAAGAGTGCCCCAAAGTTTCTACCGGAGAGTCAGGACGAAAACGTGTGCCAACCCCTATGCATAGGTTCATGAGCGGAACCCGCAAGTTGATCACCAAAACATACATCAAGTGGATCATGTGATATCCCATTGTCACCATAGATAAGCACGGCAAGACATACATCAAGTGTTCTTAAATCCTTAAAGACTCAATCCGACAAGATAACTTCAAAGGGAAAACTCAATGCATTACAAGAGAGTAGAGGGGGAGAAACATCATAAGATCCAACTATAATAGCAAAGCTCGCGATACATCAAGATCGTGCCATAGAGAGAACACGAGAGAGAGAGAGAATAAACACATAGCTACTGGTACATACCCTCAGCCCCGAGGGTGAACTACTCCCTCCTTGTCATGGAGAGTGCCGGGATGATGACGATGGCCACCGGTGAGGGATCCCCCCTCCGGTAGGGTGCCGAAACGGACTCCCGAGTGTTTTTTGGTGGCTACAGAGGCTTGCGGCAGCGGAACTCCTGATCTATTGTGTCCTTCGATGTTTTTAGGGTATATGGGAATATATAGGCGAAAGAAGTCGGTCGGGGGAGCCTCGAGGGACCCACGAGACAGGGGGCGCGCCCAGGGGGGTGGGCGCGCCCTCCTATCTCCTGGCCTCCTCGAAGCTTCCCTGGCTTGTACTCCAAGTCTCCCGGATCATGTTCATTCCAAAAATCACGCTCCCAAAGGTTTCATTCCATTTGGACTCCATTTGATATTCCTTTTCTTCGAAACACTGAAATAGACAATAAAACAACAATATGGGCTAGGCCTCCGGTTAATAAGTTAGTCCCAAAAGTAATATAAAAGTGTATAATAAAGCCCGTAATCATTCAAAACAGATAATAAAATAGCATGAATGCTTCATATATTATAGATACGTTGGAGACGTATCAGCATCCCCAAGCTTAATTCCTGCTCGTCCTCGAGTAGGTAAATGATAAAAGAAAGAATTTATGAAGTGTGAATGCTAGAAGGTGCAGAAGTTTGATCAATGATAATTTCAATCACCTTTTCTAGCATGCTTATATGTCATAACAGTAGTTCATCTCATAAAACTTCTCACGAACAAGTAACAAGCAATTCACATGTTAAAGCATAGACCATAAACTTTCTTGAAAACTAGCAAACTTCATTCTTAGTCATCAAACAATTGCAATTCATCTTATTTTCAGGAAGGGTCTATGTCATAGCTTTGATTTAGCAAACTTCACATACTCAACTATCATATAGTCGTCTACAATTGCTAACACTCACGGAATACTAATGGTTATGGAGTTTTAATCAGACACTGAGAAATATAGGGGCTTATAATTTCGCCTCCCAAGGTATTCACCTTTGGGAGATGTCAACAATAATAGTTCATGCTAACTTACATCCAATTGGATATATATATCAGGATCTTTCCAAAACGAGGTGCTTGCCAAAGGATAAAATGAAAAAGGGAAAGGTGAAGATACACTTGACTCTTGCATAAAGTAAAAGACATAAAGTAAAAGATAGGCCCTTCGCAGAGGGAAGCAGAGGTTGTCATGCACTTTTATGGTTGGATGCACAAAATCTTAATGCAAAAGAATGTCACTTTATATTGCCACTTGTATATGGACCTTTATTATGCAGTCCGTCGCTTTAATTGCTTCCATAACAAGATCGTATAAAGCTTATTTTATTCACACTAATAGATCATGCATATTTACAGAGCAATTTTTATTGCTTGCACCAATGAAAACTTACTTGAAGGATCTTACTCAATCCATAGGTAGGTATGGTGGAATCTCATGGCAAAACTAGTTTAAGGATATTTGTAAGCACAAGTAGTATCTCTACTTGGTGCAAGGAATTTTGGCTAGCATGAGGGGAAAAGGCAAGCTCAACATGTTTGAATGATCCATGACAATATAATTTAACTGAGATGTGAGAAAACATAACCCATTACGTTGTCTTCCTTGTCCAACATCAACTCTTTAGCATGTCATACTTAATGAGTGCTCACAATTATAAAAGATGTCTAGGATAGTATATTTATATGTGAAATCTCTATTCTTCAATATTCTTTCATGAATTGTTCAAATGACCAATACAATGCTTGCTAACCTTCAATAAATTTACAACCTCTACTTCTTAGATGTGAAGTCATTACTCCCCATGGGATAAGCAAATGAAACATATATAATTTCAGATTTATGTCATTTAACTCATTCAACCATTTACTCTCAGGATATAAGTGAAGCACACGAGTAAATGACAAACTACTCCAACAAGATATAAGTGAAGATTAATGAGTAGTTAAATAATTATGTAACTATGTGAAGACTGAAAGGACCATGATGTCGCCTAGAGGGGGGTGAATAGGCATTTTAAAATCTTTTACGGATTTGGCTATATCCTAATGCGGAAATAAACTAAGCGGATACTTTTCAATCACAAATCCTAAATATACTAGGCTCACTAAGTGCACCAACAACTTAGCATAAACAAGATGGGAACAACGAGGATATGAGTAAGCACAAGTAAGTCACACAAACTTACTCAATGTATATCACGAGATATGGAAATGAATAATACACACAACCACAAGTAAGCAATACAAGCTTACACAAATTGTATCACAATATATGGGATTGAATGATACAAGCAAACTCAAGTAAGTTACACAAACTTACTTGAGCAATATCGCAATATATGGAAGTGTATGACACCAGTTAGCAATTCACACTAATCACAAAGTATATCAATAGTAGCAAGTATGAATTGTGGAATATGAAGTGTAGACCTAAATAATCTCTACAAGGAAATGGCGAACACAATATAATGAACCACCACAATATAATGAGGACAACAAGATATAGTGAATGCACGGTCAAATGACCAAAGTAAACCACAAGTATGGAGTTAGGGTTAGGGATAACCAAAGTCACGGAGACGAGGATGTATCCCGATGTTCACTTCCTTGGAGGGAAGCTAGTCACCGTTAGAGAGGTGGATGTTACCACGAAGGCACACCAACGCCACAAAGGCTCACCCTATTCTCCTTGAGATATCACCACGAAGGCGATTCCCAAACACTAGTGGTAGACCTTGAGGCGGCCTCCAAACCTTCACAAACTTTCCGGGGGACAAATCACAAGGTGATTCCTCACCGGAGCACTCCTACCGCCTAGGAGTCTCCAACCTCCAAGAGTAACAAGATCAAGGGGGAAATGCTCAAGACTTGATCAAATCACAAATTGCTTTGGTCAAAAAAGAGAGGAGGAGTGGTTGTATGCTTGGATGAAATCTCTCTCAAAAACTCTCACAAATCTCTTCGGGGTGTAGCACGAGAAGGCTCAAATCCCTCTCTCTCAAATCCCACCAAAAGCAACTAATGCTATGGAGGGATGGGAGAGGAGAGGAACAATGGAGGGGGTCAACCAATGAACCCTAGATCCATGGGATAGTTTCCCCCCAAATGGATTGGAGTTTTGAGGCTTGGGGGATGAGGATAGAGCTCAAAAGAATGGGGAAATCTCATATCCAAAAGCTCTAGCTCGATGGGGAAGAAGGGTGCCTTATATAGTGCCCCACCAAATCTGCCTGTTACGCACAGAAAAACGCAGCCCAGAACTTCTGGGCAAGCCCGGAACTTCCGGGCCCCCTATTGAACACATATGTGCAAACTCTCTGGTTAACCCGGAACTTTCCCTGGAACTTTCCCGGAAGTTCCGGGCTGGCCAGAAGTTGCGTCCCCGCAGAAAAGAGCCAACATACTGAAAGTAAAACATGCATAACTTTTTCATACGAACTCCGATTTTGATGATCTTGGGCTCGTTTTGAAGCTATGGAAAAACCCCAGGTCCTCACATAGAGAACCAACCAAGATCAACCAAAATTGAGGATGCCAAATATGCAAAGGTGTTATCATATATTTGGGAAACCTATTTGGCTTTGGATTTTGTTTGGTATATAGGATAGGAGTGGAATTGTGTAAAGAAGATGTTGACTTGAGCAAATCCATCACAAACCCCTTTGATCCCCTCTTAATAGTGTGGGATCCCTATAACTCAAGAATTATAAAAGAGCTACACTACATAGCTATCGAGAATCCATTCTTGAGTGTATATGTTTCTTTTTGGTGGTCATCACTCCACAACACTAACGTCAAAGGAACTAATACCTTTGACACGAGCCGTTCACTTGAGCTTGATGTTGATGTTTCTTCTTGGCACAATATGAAGGCAAGACATTGGTGAAGTCTTCAAGTCTCTCCCCCATACACAATGTGGGGAAGCTTTGCTTTGTATTCATCTTCACTTGTCCATCATGTGATCATCCACAAGCTTCAAGTATGTAATCCTTTAGGATGGTTATCTTGAACTTGCCCTTGTCAACCATGATCACCAATACTTGATGCCTTCCTCTCATAGACACTTGAAATCTCTTTCTCGATGCGAGCCCATGAGAATCACCTAACCCTCAGAAACATAGAAAACACATAGTATGGGTTAGTACATAGAGTGCAATTGATAATTTCTTATCATACCACAAGATCCTATGTGGTGCATCACTTTCGCTCGTGTGTTGACCATTTAGAGTTCGATCTTTCTTTCAGCTTCATCTTGGTCAACCTATATCTCTACTCCATGTTTAATCTTGACGTCTTGAAGGGTATATTGAATTCTTCACTTGAATAGCTTGCTTGAATACTTGATCAATCATGACTCACACATGAGTCCATTATGATCATATCTTTGAGACACTCCTTAAGATACTCCAATGAACTTCATTTTGATCATCTCAATGTAATTGTTGCTTCAAAGGAGTTGTCTTCCATTATTCTTCAATCATATTCCAATGGGACTAACCTTCAAATGTATATCTCAATGCAAACATTAGTCCATAAGGATTGTCATTAATTACCAAAACCACACATGGGGACTACATGTACTTTCAATCTCCCCCATTTTGGTAATTGATGACAATCTCAACAAGAGGGTTTATATAATGAATTTTTACACAAGCACGTACTTTTTCTAGAATAAATTGTATACTTGCGGTGACTTTGATAGCATTAATTATCACAAACAAACTTGATGTTTATCAAAACCGGTTGTACTAACATGAAAACACTACACAAGATTTGATGTTAGTAAGACCTCAATATATAGAGCAAGCTCCCCCACAATATATGCATGTGTCAATGAACTTTGAATTTCATTGCATATATTGGTTGATATAAACTAGTTGGAGTTTTTTTTTCTATATATTCATTCATGCAACTAGCATATATAACTAGGGTGGATATGCATGAATGACAGCAAGAACTTCAAAATATATTTATCTTAAACCCTCTAAACTTCTCCCCCATTGGCAACAAATACCAAAATGGAAGACAAAACATCTAGAAGACCAATATAGTATGAGTTCCTCCTTGATGTGTGCATATCACAAAATGTGAGTGAATGCAAATGCACATATACAATAATTAAAATTTTGAGGAGCTCAGAATCTATAGAATGCAACCAGATATGAAGATATGAAAATAAGCATTAGACATGAGAGGGAAACAATCAAAACACATGAGTGCGCACGATTATATGTCCAACATACAAGCACTCACGACACAACCTCTTACCGAAGCTACCATAAGAATAAGAGGAAACAAACAAAGTGGCCGGCAAGGAATAAATGATATCAAGGAAAGATATGAAATTTTGTCATGTATAAAAATTTCTGAGTGTCCAATCATAATCATGATATGTATCCACAAAGAAACTTTGCATACACAAAATAGACGCAATTGATAAGAACATGATATACACAAGTGAATCCATTATTATACAACTGAAACCTAATCATAATAGTGAGGCACATGGCACAAAGCACATGGCACAAATTGATCTCATTTGCATAACACAAAGTGAATCAAGCAATCAAAAGATCCGATAAGCCAAAAGGATAAAAGAATATTATGATTTGGGCAAAGGAGTGTTCTAAGGAAAATTGAGAAGCTCACCATGATTTGTGCACTATTTAGAATTTTTGTATTTGGATGCAAGTGGATAAAATAGGATCATCACTCCCCCAAAATCAATAGAAACACAAAACAATTTCAAGCAGTCATAGATAAGAAAAGAAGCCTAGCATTTGCAACAAATATATGGTTGAGCAACATGTAAATGAGGCAACCTAAGAATAGGCACAACCAAAATGATGTGTGTGAGTCACGTCAAAGCACTTGAGAAGACTAGTATAAGGATGAGAATTAAGCATCAACATAGCCTTGAGTAAATGAGATACAAGGTGCAAGACATGTCCTTCCCACACAAACAAAGTTAATAAGGTCACACACACATCAAGAAAATGGGCTCACAAGCTCACTAATTGTCGGGGATATACCCCGTGGTATGACCCGGCCGGATGGATGACCCGGCTGGGACTTGGTGTTTCACTGATAACCCACCGGAGGTTTGGCGACTTATGAGTCTGGCGGCTCACTGGTCTGACGACTCACGAGCCTGGCGACTCACGGATGGCCCCGACGGCGGGTCAAACAGACGACAGGGCCCAAGGCCCAGTAGGCCGGCTCACGTTATGATGGGCCGGATTAATAGGAAAGGGATGACGAATATTTCCTTTACAAGGAAGCAAGACCCGGACTTGTAATCAACTTGTAAGAGAAGATAGACTAGTCCTAGTCCTACTAGGACTCCACATGTAACCCGCCCCTCTAACTTATATAAGGAGGAGCAGGGCTCCCCAAGAGGGAGAGGAAAATAATCTCTAGGTCTAGACACATCTAAGAGGAGAGCCGGTTTATGCGGCGACTCCCTCATGAGCATAATGAGACCTAGCCACAAACAGCATGTAGGGTTATTATCGGATGATGTTTCCCGGGGCCCGAAGCTGTCTAAAACCTTGTCTTGTGTACTGATCCGCCCTGCATCTCTCATCCCACTCAACCCCTCTCAAGGTACCACATAGATGTGTTGGCCTCGCGATTAAGTCCTGACACTAAGGACATCTGCCGTGACAAATCCACGACAGTTGGCGCCCACCGTGGGGCTCGTGCACGGTGGTGTTGAGTTCTTGGAGGGATTTATCCCAAGGATCAAGAAGCTCGCAAATCAGCTGGATCAGGAAGAGCCAAGGTCAGATCTATACCTACTCCGTGTTCATCAGTCGAAAAAAAAATCAGGGCTCAACCCTAATTGCCGCGGACGGCCGCGCGTCCGGAAGCAGCCTGTAGTTCTACTGCTCAGTCACCCGGAGAAGGTCACCTGGAATCTGTGCATCAGTCAAATCCCTCGTACAGTACGTGCACTGGGTGAATTCTTGGTACGCTGGATTTATTTACTAGATGGACGGACGATACAAAAAAAAACCATCATCGGATCATCGCTAAAGACGATTCATGTGAAGGGCCAGCAGCGGCATCCGCTGCGCGTAAACCGCGTTGGGTCAACTGCACGAGACAGAACCAGCAAGGACCCACACAGACCCAGTCTCGGTTCCCAAAAGCAAGCTTTGTGTGTACATTACGGATTCTCAAGGGATTTACCTTTTTTACTCAAGAGTATGTGCACAACAAGACAAGCCACTACCATCATTGCTAATCTGACGCTACTTCAAAGAAGAAAAAGAAGAGAATTGGCGAAATGATGCGGTCAGACCACCACCGCAGTCTCGCAATCTGCCGCTTCAGATTGTTTTATCTGCAGCCGTAACCTGCCTAGACCGACAATCAATCTCTATTGTTGCGTTGCCCTAAAAAGGCGTACATTATCTATCAAGTCCCTGGGTCACGGATCATCTGCTAGGCTTGTTCACCTGCGTGTGGTTGTGTACACGCGTAATTCCGGAGGAATCCGACTAGATGGAGTACTACTCCCTGGCGTAAAGACCAAGGCCTGCAAATCAAGTTGCACTTTTTTAATCCGTCTGCTACACGGAGAGGAAAACCTCATAAGGACGCAGGTTCAAATCCAGTCATTATTTAAAGGTACCCGCCGTCGCCGAAGTACCTTTTGCCAGCTGCTTGCCGCGCCGTTAGTTGCCTCGATGTGTCTGGGTATCTGATGAAGGAGAGGGAAACGGCACCAGATACCCATATGAAGATGGACAAAAATCACCAGATGGTTGAAAAAAGGAAAAGGGAGGAAGTACTAGTCCGCTAGCCTATATTTTGACTACGGAGTCATTTGACCAGTCTATACGGACATCTCCCGTCCAAATACATCAGGTTATATTCATCCAGTCCATTTTATCAGTACATATTAAATTGTTTGAGAACAATTATTCTGGTGTGTGGTATTCTTCCGCAGGACCATTATTCATTACAAAAGCCTACTCGCCTGCGTCCATGCTGTTTCCAACATTGCGGTCGACTCTCTCGTCCGCGCCGGCTTACAAACACCATGGCAGTCTCTCAAAACCGCGCCGGCTTACAACGCCGTGGCCGTCTCTCGCGACCGCGCCGACTTACAACGCCGTGGCCGTCTCTCGCGACCACGCCGGCTTACAACAAGGAGGACGACTCGCCCGTCCGCACCAGCTTACGAACGCTGCGGCTGATTCATCTATCTGCTCCCGCGGCCGACTCACCCGTGAGTGATTTCAACTTAACCTAGTAATCATCAACTTCATGGCAGATTATTTCATGCCTGACACATCAGGTGATATCCATTTTAAATATATTTTATTGGCACATATTATTTTTGTCAAAGAGCAGTTTATCTTTGCCTTGGTCTGCAATATTGTTGAAGCAGTACAATTGTTCACTACATCAAAACGACATGGTTGACTCGCCTGCGCCGGTTTACAGTACCACGGCCGATTCATCTGTCTGAGCTTCCTCTGATGCGGCAGTCGTCTTTATCGTCCGTCTCTCATGGCCTGGTCTACATCAACACATCGGGCCGCACCTGTCTGCATGAGTTGTTTATTGAGTATGAGCAAGTCACTACTTGGGAAGCCCGGTTTTCTTCCAACAAATTGGAGGCAAATTATCATGTATTATTAGCCGCCGTCTGCACTGGATGGTTCAATGGGTAGGTGCACAAGTCGCCGCCACTACAGTTAGGTTAACTTCAAACAGACAGTTGGAAGTAACCATTGGCCGAGTTGCTGACGCGGCTCATACGGGATCATTTATAACCCGCCGTAGTCACCTCAACCTTCTGTGGATTCACACTATCAACGCCAATGATGTACACCTTCTGCTATGGTCAAATATGGAGAATCTCAAGCCAACTCCTCGAGTCTTCTTGAGACTCGGGGGCTACAATGGTATGACTCGGCAAAATTAGCCGGTTTCAATGAATTCAAGAACTCCAAGTCATTGAAGGGAAAATAACCCGGAGCTTACTGCTAGATCGATGAAAATTTAAAAGCCGTCAGAAGATTTCCGGCTCAAAATAAGGACTCTGGTTTAAAATCCGGTTCAAGAGACATCTTTCTCCCACAAAGCACTAAAGCTCTCAAATCCGGTTCAAAAGCCGGCCCAGGGTAAATTTGTCCCTCACAAATTTTTGAAGCTCTCAAATCCGGTTCAAAATCCGGCTCAAGGTAAATTTGTCGCTCACAAATTTTTGAAGCTTCCAAATCCGGTTTAAAGTTCCGGTTCAAAAAGAAATAATCTCTCGCAAAATTCGAGCTCTAAGAAAAATTAAAGGTTGCCAAAAAGAACTTGCTGCCATGATGCGCGGTTCAAACATAGGTATCCTGCCTGACGGCTTATCTTATTATGGTAACTTGGGTGCTTCCTGCTCATCGAGCATAGCTGTCGGTACCCTCTTGATCGGTGCAATGCTAATATATGGTCACTTGGGGGCTTCCTGTTCAAACATAGGTCGTATTCGAACCAAAGAGAACATAGCTGTCGAAACCCTTTTGATCGGCACACTACCAAACTCACTAGGGGGCTTCTTGATCGTATCCGAATCATAGCTTAACCTCTTTTGGGTCCGACGTGGATCGTATTCGAATCAGCATCGTTAAACAACTCTCAAGGTCATTTGGGGGCTTCCTTTTCAAACATAGGTCGTATTCGAACCAAAGAGAACATAGCTGTCGGTACCCTCTTGATCGGCAACGCCAAAGCCACTGGGGGCTATATGATCGTATTCGAATCTTAGCTCAACCCCTTTGGAACGGTTTTCTGATCGTATACGAATCAGAGGCCTTAAATTTTTTAAGTCTTTTTTGCAAACAATTTTGGGTTTGACTTGAGACCTTTTTTGGATTATATCTCAAATGTATATAAGTGTTTTATGCTTAACCCGGCTTGACTTTTGACTATAAGTCACCAGCTTATGATAGTCATCATCTATGTGGAAGCATTGGCTTCTAAGGATTGGGTTATCACCCTTACTACACAGGTGATGTGAACCGGCAGTACAAATTCAATATCACAGTGGTTATATGTGAGATATTATGACTCATCCTGGCTTTGACGCTAAGTCGCCAGGGCATATGTTGTTTAAACTCTTTGCATGATTTGCAGAAATATGACATATAAATGATTAAGTTCAAGCTCATTACCAAAGTTGATGCTTCAAAATGATTATCTGTTCTGGATTTTTCTCAGAGGCTATAAGCCACCGGGTTATAAAAATTCCGGCTTACAATGGAGGCGTATTAAATCACCATCGGCCAAGAGCCGCCGGGTATTTAAACTCCGGATTTACTTATCAATAGACGAGGTATTCAAAGTCGCTTTGGCGCAATGGCTATTATTTTATTAATGGATATGATTTATTCTACAATGGAAGGAATAGTCCCGAGTCGCTGCAGGCTTACGACCTGGCACTTGGGGGTACATTATTCAAATTGAGGTTACATCAAATATGCAAGTCTCATGTCGCTGCAAGCATGCACCATGACACTTGGGGGCTAATGCAAAGTCATTTTTTTTCTCACCTCATTGAAGACCCGACTCATCACATCATAATGAGTCGACCCTTGGGGGCTACCAATTGCTCCTGTCAATAGTTCAAGGTACACAAGTACTAATCCATTATATTGAAGGATCCATTGCTCAGTTGGTAAAGCACAATGCTCTTAACCTTGTGGACGTGGGTTCAAGCTCCATGGTGGAGATTACATCATATGATGTTATTATCAATGAATTATATGCAAAGTCCCAGTTCAGTAATATCTTACTGAGCCGGACCTTGGGAGCTACACGTTGCTGCTCCAGTTTACATGATAATATTTACAAAGTCCCTACTCATTATTGCATAATGACCCGGCCCTTGGGGGCTACACTGGTTGAAGTTTTATGAGCATAAGGCAATTACAAGTCCCAGGTTGCTGCAAGCATGACAACCCGGCACTTGGGGGCTACAGGTGATATGCATATAAGGGAGGAATAACTTCAAATCATCAGTTTTGAGAAAATCGGGTATTATATTATTATCGAAGAAATCTGCAAAGTTTATGACCCGGCGTCATCATAAGATTATGACCTGGCATCAGCAACAATTACATGACCCGGTATCATTTGTTTATAACCCGACAATTTTTGGCAATCATAAATCGGCAAGATCTACATCTTTAAGCCGGTTGAAAGTCAGATGAGTATTTCAAGGCTAATATTTTTTAAGCCGGCATTTTGGAAGCCGACTCAAGTGGATTATTTCTTACAATATTTCTCTACAAGAAGACCAATGTCAGCAAATTGATTCTGAAGCTGGCCTGTTAGCCCGGATTTTTCAAAAGAAGTATATGGATTTTTTTTTGCATTGACAAAGTTGAAGCATATATGTTACATAAGATTTTTCTATGAGGTTATGGACATATTTATATCAACAAGGAAATGACAAGGACTTAAAGATGTTCAGGTGCTGAATTACAGGAGTATTTAACCCGGAACACAACCTGTCAAATTTGTTCTTGAGTTATTTTGCAGGATCAGTTTAACAAGGATAAATCCAAATTAAACTGGGGGCTAGTGTCGGGGATATACCCCGCGGTATGACCCGGCCAGATGGATGACCCGGCTGGGACTTGGCGTTTCACTGATAACCCACCGGAGGTTTGGCGACTTACGAGTCTGGCGGCTCACTGGTCTAACGACTCACGAGCCTGGCGACTCACGGATGGCCCCAACGGCGGGTCAAACGGACGACAGGGCCCAAGGCCCAGTAGGCCATCTCACATTATGATGGGCCGGATTAAGAGGAAAGGGATGACGAATATTTCCTTTACAAGGAAGCAAGACCCAGACTTGTAATCAACTTGTAAGAGAAGATAGACTAGTCCTAGTCCTACTAGGACTCCACATGTAACCCGCCCCTCTAACTTATATAAGGAGGGGCAGGGCTCCCCAAGAGGGACAAGAAAATAATCTCTAGGGCTAGACACATCTAAGAGGAGAGCCGGTTTATGCGGCGACTCCCTCATGAGCATAATGAGACCTAGCCACAAACAGCATGTAGGGTTATTACCGGATGATGTTTCCCGGGGCCCGAAGTTGTCTAAAACCTTGTCTTGTGTACTGATCCGCCCTGCGTCTCTCGTCCCACTCAACCCCTCTCAAGCTACCACATATATGCGTTGGCCTCGCGATTAAGTCCTGACACTAAGGACATCTGCCGTGACAAATCCACGACACTAATAGCAAACTAAAAATCAAAGCTTGTGACAACCCATGATGAAGATAGGAAATAATAGGCTTGTCAAGACAAGCATGAGGACAACAATCTTCACCAAACATGAGTGCACTAAGATGAAAAGAGGTAAGACATGCACTCATACAACAAATGCTTCCATGGAGTCACCAAAAAGATATAAAAAGTGAATTAAATGGTGGACATGAAAGAATAGGGATTTCAACTAGAGATGTAACTTCTCTCACGTGTATAAGATTCTAGGTAGATGATATCCACAAAGAAGGATGTACACATAAAATAGTTACAAAAGGAAATAATAAGGTATCCAAATGGGAGTCATAAAATATACCAATGAGATCTTTGCTTGAAAGCATAGCACGTGGCTTAATATAATCTTATTGTATATTAATGAACTCCAAACACACAACCATCAAAGACATCATAACTAGCAACAAGAGATCATGTTGGGGTGCTTTGAGAAAGGAAACAAGTATCACAGGAACGAGTCAAGAAATTCATGCCATGATGCAACCTACACAAGGTTGACCCCATTTCTATATATATGCATGAAGTAAATACTTGTTACCAAGATAGCATTGGTATGAAGTCGTAGATCAATAAAATGTCCAAGCTTGGCTCTAATTTCCTCATAGTGCCACCACCTTCATGAATAAGCCAAGCACCCAATGCTTCTGAAATGTACCTAACACATTTTAAGTACAATATGGTCCCCAAACTTATTGGGTCCAAAGTAGTTAGCATAACTACAACACATAGGGTAAAACCACTTAAATATGTGCATATTCATATGAATTTGAATTTCATGCACATCTTAGCTATTAAGAATTTGATGGATTAACCATATATATATATTGGATCAAATAAGGCAAACAAGGCATGTGAATTTACACATAGTAAATATGCATGCACAAGCCTACCAAAATCCAGGGAGATACAAATTGGGCAAATGACCACATAACCGTTAATACTTCCAATAACATTACTAGTCATTTATGTTGTCCAAAATGAATCAAAGTGACAAATCAACATATGATAGCACACAAAGTTCAACATATGAACCAAGAAAAAAAACAATGAGCATATAAGATATGCATTGCACACATACTCATAGGAATATCTCACTCAAGTAGATATAGGACACTATAAACAATGAGATAACAAACTCTCATATAGAGCAATAAGATGAATTCGAACAAAATGGTATTTCGGGTTATCATCCGGTGTAGAAACCAAATAAGTACATGATCATCTATACTAACACAAGCATAACATGAGAGTTTAGAAATAAACATAATGCTTGGATAGCATAATATTAACATTCCAACTAGATAGATCATCATGCAAAGCAATAATTGGAATAGCTTTAATCAAATGATTTTCCAAATAAGATTTTAAAGATAACCATGGGCAAAACCGCACAAGAATGCCATACGTAAACAAGATACTGCGTGCCATGGAGATATAAGATAATCTCAAATATAAATTCTAAGTGGCATCCCTCAATTGTTCATATTAACAAGGATTGTGATATGCACAAAGCATATCACTCCCCCACAATATGATGATCCATGTATTATCCACAAGAAGCAAATAAAACCCAACTAAGGATAATTAATGGAGAGAATTTGAGTTTCAAATGAGCTTTACATACCACATAGTAACTAAATAATATTGCACTAACAATACTAGGTGGTATCCCACATACATACACATTTAAGGTTTGTGATATCCGTAAATATCTCAAAAGAGCCAAGGAAGATTCAACTAATGAAGCAATAAAGGCTTGAAACCACACACACAAATATATGAAGTGCATTGCAACCTACAAATGCTAGATAACACAAATCAAGCATACTAGGAAGCACAACTACACAAGCACATGCTAGGTACAAAACCTAAACATGCAAGGGACATAGTGACTTTCAATGTAAACAATGCAAGTACAAGTTACCGCAAAGAGGAGTATTGGATTGATAGATATGATGATAATCCACTTGACTTGGCATTAACCATAACATATGGTGAAAATAGTTTTTCTTCATGAAGTAGCCAGGTCTCCAATTCCCTCCACACACCTATTGATCAAGTTTGAGTTTGATGGTCCCCAACCAAGTTGGGTCCAAATAAGTTAGTAACAATAGTCTTGGAAACCCAAATGGTCTTGTCCACTTTCAAACTTCTTTGGGAACCCACAAACTTGGCAAACACATTGCCAACAATATCCTTCCTTAGCGAATAATGATTATTGACTATAGGAGGCTTAGATATGTTACCGTTGGGACAAGATGAAGCTATGTGTCCCTTCTTACGGCAAATATAACAACATGTGCTCCCCTTTCTCTTCTTCTTTACCTTTTCAACTTGGAGAGCATTATCTTGGTTAGGCATGGGAAGAGGCCTTTCATTATCTTGATATTGAACTTGAGGCCACTTCCCTTGATGCTTCACATTTGAAGCCTTCTTCTTCAATGGACAAGATCTCACATGGTGTCCAACATTCTTGCACTTGAAGCAAGTAATGTTGGCCGAATTCTTGACTTGATCTTGTCCCTTCTTCTTGTTCTTGGACTTCTTCTTGTTGGAGATGAAATCAAGTCCTATTTTGTCTTGAGGGTCCTTTTGCACACTCAAGATATTATGACAACATTTTTACAATTCCTTCTTCAAACTAGTGACTTGGGCCTTGAGCTCTTTATTTTCCTTTACAAGGTTAGTATTAACAAAAGAACTAGAGGAAGTAGAAGCTTCATTGTTAGAGCAACAAGGCATGGTGAGCAATTCATTACAAGATGTACCAATATCATGTAGAGAGGAATTGCAAGGACTAGCACATGACAATAAGGCATTTCGAGTAGAAGATGTGCCAATATCCACATGAGACTCACATGATTTTACCTTGGTGACCATAGCCTCATGAGCTAACTTCAACTCATCATGAGAGATTAGAAGATCCTCATGAGTGCCTGAGAGTTTTTTATGACTTTCTCCCGATTTCCCATAATTGCTAGTTAGCAAATCAAGTTGATTCCTTAGCTCAACATTTTCTTTTAATATCGATGCTTCACACAAGATAGAGTTAGTAGCACAAGCATCATTATTAATATGAGAGGAGCATGTAGAGGCTAGAGACTCCGCATGAGTTGATGAGGACATCAATACCATTGTTACACCCACAGCCCCCGCTGCTATACATATTGGACCAATTACTAGAGCTCACGCATGCCAGCTAAATTACCAGGTACTTTCGTTTCTTGGTAATGATTCTAATGTTCATGAGAATATGATGCTGCCTAAATTGGATACATTTGTTTTGCTTACAAATGAAGGACCTAGCTTGGAGAAGGATGAACATTGGAGCAAGAAAAAACATGGAGATGATGTCATGCGCAAGGGGAACAAGAACGGAGTTACGAGTGATGATTTCAGGTCTTTGAAGCCACCTTAACGAGTGCATGAAGCCTTGGACGAAATATACAATATGCCACTTCATAAATTTCGTCCAGAGGCTATTATAGGTGTTGTGTCACCTTTTTATTGGGCCAGGCCCATGTAATTTCGAAATATATTAGTATAGGCTATTTTTAGAGTCCATATGTGTGGGGAAACAAGAGATAGGGTTGATTTCGGACCCCTCCACCAAGGGCCACGAAATTCTCCCTCTCTTCCTCCATATATACAGCCCTTAGGGAACCGTTTAGACTTTGGGTTTTGTTTAGATTAAAGTTCGCCATAGCTGCAACTTTGCGTACTTCGTTTGTGTTCAACGACCAGACAAAGGCGTCACAGAACCCCACCTTGATCAATAAAGCTTTCATCTTATATTCGCAATATCCAGATTGCAATCTCAGTTTCTTGCTTGTTCTTCGTTTGCTCGCAGGAAACAGACCCTCGTGGTCAGGTTGATCGTGCTCCGGCGTGGTCAATAACCTCTCGGAGTTGGTTTAGCGATTTCTAAGGCGCGACGTCCTCGCACGTTCGTAGTCGGATCGTCAAAGTCGACTTTCACCAAAGCGAAATCCAGACACCTTTGCCCCTATCAAGTGGTATCAGATTTCCAGGTTGCTCGGTGAGATTTTACAGTTTTTCATAGTTTAGATCGAGTCTGTTCTTCATACCTACAGTCCACGAAAAAGGCAAAAAAAAATTAGGGTTAGTTCATCATATCCGAACCAATCTGAGGCTTTGCATAATCTTTTTAGGGTTTTGCTTTGTTGAATTTGCGGTTGCATCGTCGTGTCTAGTTGCTGGTCTTAGCGTTAGTCTTTTAGAGTTTCGAGTTCTGGTCATAAGTTGTCACGTCGCACCATCATCATCGCCCTTGTCACCTACCACCACCGCTCCGAATCCATATCCATATACCACCACCAATCCGTATCCATATACCACCACCGATCCATATGCATATACTACCACCGCTACCACCACCGCTGCCATATACCACCACCGCTGCCATATACCATCACCATATATCCACCACCAATCTGAGTTCCTTGCATATTAGGTTTGTTTTTGAGATCCATCTAGTTTTCGATTCGTGTTTCCTTGCCGGAGTAGGTTTCGGAAAAAAAAGAGTCCGGAAACCACCCTCCGTTTAGGCCCAAAATTTTCCGAAAACGCATTTGTCGAAAAAAATTCTGGCTATCCTATTTTTAGGTGTTTCTAAGCGTATTGAGACAGTCGCCGTTATAGAAAGTTTTTTTTGACCCGTTTCCAAATTTTGGGTCCGGGCAGTCGAAAAAAAAGAACTTTTGGTCGGAAAAAAATTCGTGCCCATCCTGTCAGTTTGACCTGGGAAGAGTTTTGAGACACTCGCCATTATAGTGATTTTTCGCAAAAAAAAGCAGTGCGAAAAAAAGAGCGCCAAAAAAAAGAGCGAAAAAAATTCCAAAGTGTGCTTTTCCCTTGTTTACATGCAGCGCCGTGATTTTGTTAGTGCTCTAGGCTCGCGTGTCTAGTACGGTCTAGCCTAGGACCAGCACAGTACCGTCGTTGAGCGTTTATTCAACTTTGCATCTCTGAATTGATTATTGCTGACCCCTTTTGCTACCATATTATAAGCCTTCCCAGCTCCACATACATCTACGTCGTGCATTTGACTCTCCCTGGTAATCGCTCTATCCAAGCTTTGAGAGTTTTCACTACAACGGTTGACGATCACCGCCTGTTGCTGGGTAAGAACTGGTAAGAATTTGAGTTTTGCTTGACGAATTTGTGACACCCACCACCACCACTTGTTCGTAGTCTGTAGGATCATATTCTTGTGTCTTTCTATTGCTGCTAACCATGCCAGGATCACAAGCCGACGAGATTGACTGGGAGAACTTATCGAACAAGGAGCTTCATGATAAGTTTCAGCAAATGATGAATGAACAGGTGCAAGATGTGCTGAACAATTTTGAAGAGGCCATGGAGAAGATCACTGGCCTTGAGAAGACGTTCGAAACAAAGCTCGATAACAGATTTAATGAACTGCTTGCGCGTCTTCCACCACCGGCTGCACCTGCCGCACCTCTGCAACAACAACAACAACAACAACAATTACCTCCAGGTCGCGAAACAGCCCTCCGCCGAGCGAGCCGTGTACTTCTTCGGCCTGGCCAAACTGTTGGTGCGGCTGTTGATACTTCTGTGGCTCCTGCTGCTGATGCGGAGGATGATGAATATGCGGGCGATTATGAGGATGAGGTTGATCAAAATCAGAACTACGTGCAGCCACCAGCACCACCACCAGCAGGTCGACCTCAGGTATATATTCGCAATGGTAGGCCCGCACCACCACCTCAGGTACGAGATGATGTCCATATTCCTAAACTGAAATTGAATATTCCACCATTTGAGGGTAGATATGTTCCTGATATATATCTTACTTGGGAGTTAGAAACTGAACAACGATTTACATGTTTACAATATCCTGAGGAGAGACGGGTTGCTGCTGCTGTTTGTGCTTTCACTAGTTTTGCATGTGTATGGTGGTCTGAACATTGTAGATTATATCCTATTCCAACTACTTGGGCTGCTTTGAAAACTGCTATGCGTACGCGTTGGGTTCCACCATATTATCAACGTGAATTGCTTCAAAAATTGCAGCGTTTAAGACAAGGAAAAAATTCTGTAGAAGAATATTATCAGGAATTACAAACTGGCATGATTAGATGTGGTATTGTTGAGGAGAATGAAGCTATGCTTGCACGTTTTCTGGGTGGATTAAATAGAGAGATTCAGACCATTCTAGACTATAAGGAGTATACTAATATCACTCGTTTATTCCATCTTGCTTGTAAAGCTGAACGTGAAGTGCAGGATCGACAAGCATTGGGGCGAACTAACTTTTCTGCAGGCCGACCTTCATCATGGACACCGCGTGCATCTTCTACTTCAACTGCACCAGCACCTCCATCAGGTGCCACCTCCAGCCGTGATACAAGAAAACAGGCACAACCACCATTATCTGCCAAGAGCGCACCTGCGGGGCCTGCACAGCGTTCTTCTTCTTCCATAGCATCAACAGGGCACACAAGTGATATTATTTGTCGTCGTTGTAAGGGAGGAGGTCATTATGCGAGAGAATGCAAATCTCAGCGTGTGATGATTGCTACCGAGGATGGTGGGTATGAGTCCGCTAGTGACTATGATGAGGAGACTTTGGCTCTTATTACACGTGAAGAACATGGTGGAGATGATTCTGATCATGAGACGCAATACATGGCTCCTGAAGACGCTGACAGGTATGAATGTTTAGTTGCTCAACGTGTTTTGAGTGTGCAGGTCACACAAGCTGAGCAAAATCAGAGGCACAATTTGTTCCATACCAAGGGAGTTGTGAAGGAACGTTCTGTGCGCGTCATCATAGACGGAGGGAGCTGCAACAACTTGGCTAGCATGGAGATGGTGGAGAAGCTTTCTCTCACCACAAGACCACATCCACATCCTTACTACATCCAATGGTTCAACAACAGCGGCAAGGTTAAGGTAACACGTACTGTTCGTGTGCATTTTAGTATCTCTACATATGCTGATTATGTTGATTGTGATGTGGTACCTATGCAAGCATGTTCCTTATTACTTGGTAGACCATGGCAATTTGATAAAAATTCTGTACACCATGGTAGAAACAATCAGTATACTCTTGTTCATAAGGATAAAAATATTACTTTGCTTCCTATGACTCCTGATTCCATTTTGAAAGATGATATTAATAGAGCTAATAAAGCAAAACAGGAGAAGAATAAGAGTGAAAATCAGATTGTGGCAAAAGAATTTGAGCAACAAATGAAGCCTAATAATAAACCATCTAGTGTTGCTTCTGAAATTAAATTGAAAAGTGCATGTTTATTTGCCACCAAATCTGATATTGATGAGCTAGATTTCAGCAAATCTGTTTGCTATGCTTTTGTGTGCAAAGAGGCATTATTTTCATTCGAGGACGTGCCTTCCTCTTTGCCTCCTGCTGTCACTAACATTTTGCAGGAGTTCGCTGACGTCTTTCCACAAGACGTGCCACCGGGATTACCGCCTATTCGAGGGATTGAGCATCAGATTGACTTAATTCCCGGTGCTTCACTGCCAAACCGTGCGCCATACCGTACCAATCCAGAGGAGACGAAGGAGATTATGCGTCAAGTACAAGAGCTTCTCGACAAAGGTTATATACGCGAATCCCTTAGTCCTTGTGCTGTTCCTATTATTCTAGTGCCGAAAAAGGATGGTACATCGCGTATGTGTGTTGATTGTAGAGGCATTAATAATATTACTATTCGTTATCGTCATCCTATTCCTAGGCTAGATGATATGCTTGATGAATTGAGTGGCTCTACAATATTCTCCAAAGTTGATTTGCGTAGTGGATACCATCAAATTCGTATGAAATTGGGGGATGAATGGAAAACAGCATTTAAAACTAAGTTTGGATTATATGAGTGGTTAGTGATGCCTTTTGGGTTAACTAATGCGCCTAGTACTTTCATGAGACTAATGAACGAAGTTTTACGTGCTTTCATTGGACGATTTGTGGTAGTCTATTTTGATGATATACTGATTTATAGCAGATCTTTGGAAGAACATTTGGAACATTTACGTGTTGTTTTTATTGCTCTACGTGATGCACGTTTGTTTGGTAACCTTGGGAAGTGCACCTTTTGCACCGACCGAGTATCTTTTCTTGGCTATGTTGTTACTCCACAGGGAATTGAAGTTGATAAAGCCAAGATTGAAGCTATTGAGAGTTGGCCGCAACCCAAAACGGTCACACAAGTGAGGAGTTTTCTTGGCCTCGCTGGATTCTATAGGCGTTTTGTGAGAGATTTCAGCACCATTGCTGCACCTCTCAATGAGCTTACAAAGAAAGATGTGCCTTTTCTTTGGGGTACCGCACAGGAAGAAGCCTTCACGGTATTGAAAGATAAGTTGACACATGCTCCTTTACTCCAACTTCCTGATTTTAATAAGACTTTTGAGCTTGAATGTGATGCTAGTGGAATTGGATTAGGAGGTGTGTTATTACAAGATGGCAAACCTGTTGCATACTTTTCTGAAAAATTGAGTGGGCCTAGTCTGAATTATTCTACTTATGATAAAGAATTATATGCTCTTGTTCGGACTTTAGAAACATGGCAACATTATTTATGGCCCAAAGAATTTGTTATACATTCTGATCATGAATCTTTGAAACATATTAAAAGTCAAGCTAAACTGAATCGTAGACATGCTAAATGGGTTGAATTCATTGAGACTTTCCCTTATGTCATTAAACACAAGAAGGGAAAAGAAAATGTTATTGCTGATGCATTGTCTCGTCGCTATACTATGCTTTCACAACTTGACTTCAAAATATTTGGTTTGGAGACCATCAAAGATCAATATGTGCATGATGCTGATTTTAAAGATGTAATGCAGAATTGTAAAGAAGGAAGAATGTGGAACAAGTTTGTCATTAACGATGGATTTGTGTTTCGTGCTAACAAGCTATGCATTCCAGCTAGCTCCGTTCGTCTTTTGTTGTTGCAGGAGGCGCATGGAGGAGGATTAATGGGACACTTTGGCGTGAAGAAGACGGAGGACGTACTTGCTACACATTTCTTTTGGCCAAAGATGAGACGGGATGTTGAGCGTTTTATTGCTCGCTGCACTACATGTCAAAAAGCTAAGTCACGACTCAATCCTCATGGTTTATATATGCATTTGCCTGTACCTAGTGTTCCTTGGGAGGATATATCTATGAACTTTGTTTTAGGTTTACCTCGAACAAAGAAGGGGAGGGATAGCATATTTGTTGTCGTGGATAGATTCTTGAAAATGGCACACTTTATACCATGTCATAAAAGCGACGATGCTGTTAATGTTGCTGATTTGTTCTTTCGTGAAATTATTCGCTTGCATGGTGTGCCAAATACTATTGTTTCAGATCGTGACACTAAATTTCTTATCCACTTTTGGAGATGTTTAAGGGCTAAGTTGGAGACTAAACTGCTTTTTAGTACTAGTTGTCACCCCCAAACTGATGGACAAACTGAAGTAGTCAATAGAATATTGTCTACTATGCTTAGGGCTGTTTTGAAGAATAATAAGAAAATGTGGGAGGAATGCTTGCCTCATATTGAATTTGCTTATAATTGTTCATTGCATTCTACTACTAAGATGTGCCCTTTTGAACTTGTGTATGGTCTCCTACCTCGTGCACCTATTGATTTGTTGCCTCTTCCATCTTCGGAGAAGGTTAATTTTGATGCTAAACAATGTTCTGAATTGATTTTAAAAATGCATGAGTTAACAAAGGAAAACATTGAGCGTATGAATGCTAAATATAAACTTGTTGGAGATAAGGGTAGAAAACATGTTGTGTTTGCACCTGGAGATCTTGTTTGGTTACATTTGCGTAAGGATAGATTTCCTGATTTGCGCAAATCAAAGCTAATGCCACGTGTTGATGGTCCCTTTAAGGTGTTAGAGAAAATAAAATATAATGCATATAAACTTGAGCTGCCTGCCGATTTTGGGGTTAGTCCCACTTTTAACATTGCAGATTTGAAGCCTTATTTGGGTGAGGAAGATGAACTTCCGTCGAGGACGACTTCATTTCAAGAAGGGGAGGATGATGAGGACATCAATACCATTGTTACACCCACAGCCCCTGGTGCTATACATATTGGACCAATTATTAGAGCTCGCGCACGCCAGCTAAATTACCAGGTACTTTTGTTTCTTGGTAATGATTCTAATGTTCATGAGAATATGATGCTGCCTAAATTGGATACATTTGTTTTGCTTACAAATGAAGGGCCTAGCTTGGAGAAGGATGAACATTGGAGCAAGAAAAAACATGGAGATGATGGCATGCGCAAGGGGAACAAGAACGGAGTTACGAGTGATGATTTCAGGTCTTTGAAGCCACCATAACGAGTGCATGAAGCCTTGGACGAAATATACAAGATGCCACTTCATAAATTTCGTCTAGAGGCTATTATAGGTGCTGCGTCACCTTTTTATTGGGTCAGGCCCATGTAATTTCGAAATACATTAGTATAGGCTATTTTTAGAGTCCATATGTGTAGGGAAATAACAGATAGGGTTGATTTCGGACCCCTCCACCAAGGGCCACAAAATTCCCCCTCTCTTCCTCCATATATACAGCCCTTAGGGCACCGTTTAGACTTTGGGTTTTGTTTAGATTAAAGTTCGCCATAGCTGCAACTTCGCGTACTTCGTTTGTGTTCAACGACCAGACAAAGGCGTCACAGAACCCCACCTTGATCAATAAAGCTTTCATCTTATATTCGCAATATCCAGATTGCAATCTCAGTTTCTTGCTTGTTCTTCGTTTGCTCGCAGGAAACAGACCCTCGTGGTCAGGTTGATCGTGCTCCGGCATGGTCAATAACCTCTGGAGTTGGTTTAGCGATTGCTAAGGCGCGACGTCCTCGCACGTTCGTAGTCGGATCGTCAAAGTCGACTTCCACCAAAGCGAAATCCATCATCTCATCGAAAGACGGGACACCTTTGCCCCTATCATGAGTAGCTTGAAGTTCCTCATGAGACTTAGAGAGTTTGGTGAGCTCTCCTTTGACCTTCTTGTAGTCAAGGTCAAGGTGCTCAAAATCCTCTTTAAGTTTACAATGAGTAACTTCAATCTCTTCTTTTAAAGACCTCAAGTCACTAAGACATTGATGAGCCATAGCAAGTTCATGTTCAAGTTGTTCACTTTTTGCTTGCTCGTAAAGGAATAAGCCGTTACGTTTTTGAAAGCAAGCAAGAACATCTTGGAGCCTTTTATAAGTGTTATTTTTAGCTCTACGAAGAGTTTTCCCAATCTCATAGAGATTTTGAGTCAAGACTTCATCATCTTCCTCATTACAACTATCATCATTATCACTAAGAGAAGATGATACCTCGTCATTACCTCTTGCCATGAGGCACATGTGAACACAAGGGGTTGATGATGATTCTTTTGGAGAGGAGGGTTCTTCATCAACCAAGCGTGCCTCATTTTTCTTGATTTCCTCTACATGGTTAGTTTCACAAAGAGAACTAGAGGGAATCACGGCATTTTGAATATGGCAACACAAACGACCAAGCATATCATCACACGAATTTATGAGTGCATCATTATATGATATGCAAGGACTCTCTACACAAGAATGTATGATGTTTTCGGTGTTAGATATGCTCGTGTCCATAGAAGATACATCACTCGTATCAACATAAGCAAGATCATCAATGAAGATCTTAATACCATCATCACGAGATATTTCTTCACTTACCATGTCATTACCTTGTGGTAAGCCACATGTTGGTGAAGTGAAAGATGTTGAGGTATGCAAGTAATCGGAGGTGGAAGAAATAGAGAGATCTTCATGATTAAGAAATGTGGAGAACTCCTCCATTAACTCCCCAAAAATAATATTGTCTTCATCAAGATTGGACCCACCATATATATCTTCAATTTTGGTCCAAGCCTCATGAGCCAACGAACAAGACGATATTGACTTGAACACCTCGAAGGTTCTAGCTTGGTGAATGACACTTAAAGCTTCACAATCAAGATGCATATCATCAAGTGATGGAGATTGTCCATCCTTTAGATTTGAATTCCCTACAACCACAATCCGCAAAGCATTTGGACCCATGGCCCGAAAGTGACAAAGCATGTGTAATCTCCATATAATGTAATTTGTGCCATTAAAACAAAATGTGTCATCACTAGTCGACATTGTTACTCTCTAGGCGGTTAAGCCTAATAAGGAGAGACCTAGCTCTAATACCAATTGAAAGGACCACGATGTCGCCTAGAGGGGGGGTGAATAGGCGTTTTAAAATCTTTTACGGATTTGGCTATATCCTAATGCGGAAATAAACTAAGCGGATACTTTTCAATCACAAATCCTAAATATACTAGGCTCACTAAGTGCACCAACAACTTAGCATAAACAAGATGGGAACAACAAGGATATGAGTAAGCACAAGTAACTCACACAAACTTACTCAATGTATATCACGAGATATGGAAATGAATAATACACACAACCACAAGTAAGCAATACAAGCTTACACAAATTGTATCACAATATATGGGATTGAATGATACAAGCAAACTCAAGTAAGTTACACAAACTTACTTGAGCAATATCGCAATATATGGAAGTATGTGACACAAGTTAGCAATTCACACTAATCACAAAGTATATCAATAGTAGCAAGTATGAATAGTGGAATATGAAGTGTAGGCCTAAATAATCTCTACAAGGAAATGGCCAACACAATATAATGAACCACCACAATATAATGAGGACAACAAGATATAGTGAATGCATGGTCAAATGACCAAAGTAAACCACAAGTAAGGAGATAGGGTTAGGGATAACCAAAGTCACGGAGATGAGGATGTATCCCGATGTTCACTTCCTTGGAGGGAAGCTAGTCACCGTTAGAGAGGTGGATGTTACCAGGAAGGCACACCAACACCATGAAGGCTCACCCTATTCTCCTTGAGATATCACCACGAAGGCGATTCCCAAACACTAGTGGTAGACCTTGAGGCGGCCTCCAAACCTTCACAAACTTTCCGGGGGACAAATCACAAGTTGATTCCTCACCGGAGCACTCCTACCGCCTAGGAGTCTCCAACCTCCAAACAAGATCAAGGGGGAAATGCTCAAGACTTGCTCAAATCACAAATTGCTTTGGTCAAAAGAGAGAGGAGGAGCGGTTGCATGCTTAGATGAAATCTCTCTCAAGAACTCTCACAAATCTCTTCGGGGTGTAGCACGAGAAGGCTCAAATCCCTCTCTCTCAAATCCCACCAAAAGCAACTAATGCTATGGAGGGATGGGAGAGGAGAGGAACAATGGAGGAGGTCAACCAATGAACCCTAGATCCATGGGATAGTTTTCCCCCAAATGGATAGGAGTTTTGAGGCTTGGGGGATGAGGATAGAGCTCAAAAGAATGGGGAAATCTCAGATCCAAAAGCTCTAGCTCGATGGGGAAGAAGGGTGCCTTATATAGTGCCCCACCAAATCTGCCTGTTACGCATAGAAAAACGCAGCCCGGAACTTCTGGGCAAGCCCGAAACTTCCGGGCCCCCTATTGAACACATATGTGCAAACTCTCTGGTTAACCCGGAACTTTCCCCGGAACTTTCCTGGAGGTTCTGGCCCCCGGAACTGCCCGGAAGTTCCGTCCCCGCAGAAAAGAGCCAACATACCGAAAGTAAAACATGCATAACTTTTTCATACGAACTCCGATTTTGATGATCTTGGGCTCATTTTGAAGCTATGGAAAAACCCCAGGTCCTCACATAGAGAACCAGCCAAGATCAACCAAAATTGAGGATGCCAAATATGCAAAGGTGTTATCATATATTTGGGAAACCTATTTGGCTTTGGATTTTGTTTGGTATATAGGATAGGAGTGGAATTGTGTAAAGAAGATGTTGACTTGAGCAAATCCATCACAAACCCCTTTGATCCCCTCTTAGTAGTGCGGGATCCCTATAACTCAAGAATCATAAAAGAGCTACACTACATAGCTATCGAGAATCCATTCTTGAGTGTATATGTTTCTTTTTGGTGGTCATCACTCCACAACACTAACGTCAAAGGAACTAATACCTTTGACACGAGCCGTTCAATTGAGCTTGATGTTGATGTTTCTTCTTGGCTCAAGATGAAGGCAAGACATTGGTGAAGTCTTCAAGTCTCTCCCCCATACACAATGTGGGGAAGCTTTGCTTTGTATTCATCTTCACTTGTCCATCATGTGATCATCCACAAGCTTCAAGCATGTAATCCTTTGGGATGGTTATCTTGAACTTGCCCTTGTCAACCATGATCACCAATACTTGATGTCATCCTCTCATAGACACTTGAAATCTCTTTCTTGATGCGAGCCCATGAGAATCATCTAACCCTCAGAAACATAGAAAACACATAGTATGGGTTAGTACATAGAGTGCAATTGATAATTTCTTATCATACCACAAGATCCTATGTGGTGCATCACTTTCGCTCGTGTGTTGACCATTTAGAGTTCGATCGTTGAGCTTCATCTTGGTTAACCTATATCTCTACTCCATATTTAATCTTGACGTCTTGAAGGGTATATTGAATTCTTCACTTGAATAGCTTGCTCGAATACTTGATCAATCATGACTCACACATGAGTCCATTATGATCATATCTTTGAGCCACTCCTTAAGATACTCCAATGAACTTCATTTTGATCATCTCAATGTAATTGTTGCTTCAAAGGAGTTTTCTTCCATTATTCTTCAATCATATTCCAATGGGACTAACCTTCAAATGTATATCTCAATGCAAACATTAGTCCATAAGGATTGTCATTAATTACCAAAACCACACATGGGGACTACATGTACTTTCAAAGACTCTCTCTCATAAATAAAATTTCAGATCTTAAGTACTTTATTCAAATAGCAAAGCAAAATAAAATGACATTGCAAGGATAGCACAACTCATGTGAAGAAGCAAAAACTTAGGCTTAACCGATATTAACCGATAGTTGTTGAAGAAGAAAGGTGGGATGCCTAACGGGGCATCCCCAAGCTTAGATGCTTGAGATTTCTTGAAATATTATATTGGGGTGCCTTGGGCATCCCCAAGCTTGAACTTTTGTGTCTCCTTAATTCCTCTCATATCATGGTTTCTCTATTTCTCAAAAACTTAATCCACATAAAACTCAACAAGAACTCGTGAGATAAGTTAGTATAAACCAATGCAAAACCTTATCATTTTCTACTGTAACAAATCACTAAAATTATTATTCAACACTTCATACTAAATGCCTCTGCATATTTAATACTCCTATCCTCAAATAGAATCATTAAACAAGCAAACATATGCAAACAATGCAAACATAACAGCAATCTGCCAAAACAGTACAGTCTGAAAAGAATGCAAGATTCATCATATTTCTATAACTCCAAAAGTTATGAGAAACATACTACGCTGTAGAAGATTTATTAGAGCTCAATATGCAAAAAGTTTCAACATTGTACCATTCTCTGAATTTTCTAGGTAATTTTTGCAACAGTAGTAAACTTTCTGTTTTCAAACAGCAACATGTATACTAGCAAAATAAGCATGGAAAAGGCTATCCTTCATATTTTTATTGAAAATAAAGATGCAAAGCATTATTCTAAATAACAGCAAGCAAATACTAACAAAAGAAAATGACGCTCCAAGCAAAACACATATCATGTGGTGAATAAAAATATAGCTCCAAGTAAAGTTACCGATAAACGAAGACGAAAGAGGGGATGCCATCCGGGGCATCCCCAAGCTTAGGCTCTTGGTTGTCCTTGAATATTACCTTGGGGTGCCTTGGGAATCCCCAAGCTGAGGATCTTGCCACTCCTTATTCCATAGTCCATTGAATCTTTACCCAAAACTTTAAAACTTCACAACACAAAACTCAATAGAAAACTCGTAAGCTCCATTAGTATAAGAAAATAAAGCCACCACTTAGGTACTCTTGTGAACTCATTATAAATTCATATTGGTGTAATGTATACTGTATTCCAACTTCTCTATGGTTCATACCCTCTGATACTACTCATAGATACATCAAAATAAGCAAACAACACATAGAAAACAGAATCTGTCA
This sequence comes from Triticum aestivum, assembly GCF_018294505.1. Taxonomy (NCBI): domain Eukaryota; kingdom Viridiplantae; phylum Streptophyta; class Magnoliopsida; order Poales; family Poaceae; genus Triticum; species Triticum aestivum. Next base: position 321,895,875 of record NC_057813.1, on the reverse strand, counting down.
AAAACAGAACAATCTGTAGTAATCTATATCAAACGTATACTTCTGGAACTCCAAAAATCCTAACAAATTATGAAGTCCTAAGCAATTTGTGTACCAATCCCTGCAGATGGAACTGAATAGGCGATAAACCTGGACTAGGGACTTGTGTGGTTAGTCAGGTCGTGGCCGACACCCTCGCCAGACTTCCGCTTGAAGGTTGCCGAGATACATGACGTGTACATGGTGGTAAGCGGCGAGAGCATGTGTGAAGAAGTACACCCCTGCAGGCTTAACATCATCTATTCGAATATCCGCGCCCGCGGTAAAGGACCTCTGGGTTGCCTATACAGTTCATAGACAAGTGAAAGTGGATACTCTAAAATGCACAAGATAAGCCTGAGTGCTATGGATGGCCTTCTCGTAGGAAGATGGGAGCGGATCCATAGTGGTGTATTGATATGGTGAATATGTGGACTCGTGTGTGATGCCTACTACACAACCTTCTTCTTGTAGATGTTGTTGGGCCAACAAGTGCAGAGGGTTGTAGGATAGTAGCAAATTTCCCTCAAGTGGATGACCTAAGGTTTATCAATCCGTAGGAGGCGTACGATGAAGATGGTCTCTCTCAAACAACCCTACAACCAAATAACAAAGAGTCTCTTGTGTCCCCAACACACCCAATACTATGGTAAATTATATAGGTCACTAGTTCGGCGAAGAGATGGTGATACAAGTGCAATATAGATGGTAGATATACGTTTTTGTAATCTGAAAATATAAAAACAGCAAGGTAACTAATGATAAAAGTGAGCGTAAACGGTATTGCAATGGTAGGAAACAAGGCATAGGGTTCATACTTTCACTAGTGCAAGTTCTCTCAACAATAATAACATAATTAGATCATATAACAATCCCTCAACATGCAATAAAGAGTCACTCCAAAGCCACTAATAGCGGAGAACAAACGAAGAGATTATGGTAGGGTATGAAACCACCTCAAAGTTATCCTTTCTGCTCGATCTATTCAAGAGTCCGTAGTAAAATAACACGAAGCTATTCTTTCCGTTCGATCTATCATAGAGTTCATACTAGAATAACACCTTAAGACACAAATCAACCAAAACCCTAATGTCACCTAGATACTCCATTGTCACCTCAAGTATCCGTGGGCATGATTATACGATATGCGTCACACAATCTCAGATTCATCTATTCAACCAACACAAAGTACTTCAAAGAGTGCCCCAAAGTTTCTACCGGACAGTCAAGACAAAAACATGTGCCAATCCCTATGCATAGGTTCATGGGCGGAACCCGCAAGTTGATCACCAAAACATACATCAAGTGGATCACGTGATATCCCATTGTCACCACAGATAAGCGCGACAAGACATACATCAAGTGTTCTCAAATCCTTAAAGACCCAATCCGACAAGATAACTTCAAAGGGAAAACTCAATCCATTACAAGAGAGTAGAGGGGGAGAAACATCATAAGATCCAACTATAATAGCAAAGCTCGCGATACATCAAAATCGTGCCATAGAGAGAACACGAGAGAGAGAGAGAGAACAAACACATAGCTACTGGTACATACCCTCAGCCCCGAGGGTGAACTACTCCCTCCTCGTCATGGAGAGCGTCAGGATGATGAAGATGGCCACCGGTGAGGGATCCCCCCTCCGGCAGGGTGCCGAAACGGGCTCCCGAGCGTTTTTTGGTGGCTACAGAGGCTTGCGGCGGCGGAACTCTTGATCTATTATGCCCTTCGATGTTTTTAGGGTATATGGGAATATATAGGCGAAAGAAGTCGGTCGGGGGAGCCTCGAGGGGCCCACGAGATAGGGGGCGTGCCCAGGGGGGTGGGCGCGCCCTCCTATCTCCTGACCTCCTCGAAGCTTCCTTGGCTTGTACTCCAAGTCTCCAGGATCATGTTCATTCCAAAAATCACGCTCCCGAAGGTTTCATTCCGTTTGGACTCCATTTGATATTCCTTTTCTTCGAAACACTAAAATAGACAATAAAACAACAATATGGGCTGGGCCTCCGGTTAATAGGTTAGTCCCAAAAGTAATATAAAAGTGTATAATAAAGCCCGTAATTATTCAAAACAGATAATAAAATAGCATGAATGCTTCATAAAATATAGATACGTTGGAGATGTGTCAGCATCCCCAAGTTTAATTCATGCTCGTCCTCGAGTAGGTAAATGATAAAATAAAGAATTTATGAAGTGTGAATGCTAGAAGGTGCACAAGTTTGATCAATGATAATTTCAATCACCTTTTCTAGCATGATTATATGTCATAACAGTAGTTCATCTCATAAAACTTCTCACGAACAAGTAACAAGCAATTCACATGTTAAAGCATAGACCATAAACTTTCTTGAAAACTAGCAAACTTCATTCTTAGTTATCAAACAATTTCAATTCATCTTATTTTCAGGAAGGGTCTATGTCATAGCTTTGATTTAGCAAACTTCACATACTCAACTATCATATAGTCGTCTACAATTGCTAACACTCACGCAATACTAATGGTTATGGAGTTTTAATCAGACACTGAGAAATATAGGGGCTTATAATTTTGCCTCCCAATGTATTCACCTTTGGGTGATGTCAACAATAATAGTTCATGCTAACTTACATCCAATTGGATATATATATCGGGATCTTTCCAACATGAGGTGCTTGCCAAAGGATAAAATGAAAAAGGGAAAGGTGAAGATCACCTTGACTCTTGCATCAAGTAAAAGACATAAATTAAAAGATAGGCCCTTCGCTGAGGGAAGCAGAGGTTGTCATGCGCTTTTATGGTTGGATGCACAAAATCTTAATGCAAAAGAACGTCACTTTATATTGCCACTTGTATATGGACCTTTATTATGCAGTCCGTCGCTTTTATTGCTTCCATAACAAGATCGTATAAAGCTTATTTTCTTCACACTAATAGATCATGCATATTTAGAGAGCAATTTTTATTGCTTGCACCGATGACAACTTACTTGAAGGATCTTACTCAATCCATAGGTAGGTATGGTGGAATCTCATGGCAAAACTAGTTTAAGGATATTTGGAAGCACAAGTAGTATCTCTACTTGGTGCAAGGAATTTTGGCTAGCATGAGGGGGAAAGGCAAGCTGAACATGTTTGAATTATCCATGATAATATATTTTAACTGAGATGTGAGAAAACATAACCCATTACATTGTCTTCCTTGTCCAACATCAAGTATTTAGCATGTCCTACTTAATGAGTGCTCACAATTATAAAATATGTCTAGGATAGTATATTTATATGTGAAATCTATCTTCTTCAATATTCTTTCATGAATTGTTCAAATGACCAATACAATGCATGCTAACCTTCGGTAAATTTACAACCTCTACTTCTTAGATGTGAAGTCATTACTCCCCATGGGATAAGAAAATGAAACATATATAATTTCAGATTTATGACATTCAACTCATTCAACCATTTACTCTCAGGATATAAGTGAAGCACACGAGTAAATGACAAACTACTCCAACAAGATATAAGTGAAGATTAATGAGTAGTTAAATAATTATGTAACTATGTGAAGACTCTCTCTCATAAATAAAGTTTCAGATCTTAAGTACTTTATTCAAATAGCAAAGCAAAATAAAATGGCATTGCAAGGATAGCACAACTCATGTGAAGAAGCAAAAACTTAGGCTCAACCGATACTAACCGATAGTTTTTGAAGAAGAAAGATGGGATGCCTAACGGGGCATCCCCAAACTTAGATGCTTGAGATTTCTTGAAATATTATCTTGGGGTGCCTTGGGCATCCCCAATCTTGAACTTTTGTGTCTCCTTAATTCCTCTCATATCATGGTTTCTCTATTTCTCAAAAACTTCATCCACATAAAACTCAACAAGAACTCGTGAGATAAGTTAGTATGAACCAATGCAAAACCTTATCATTTTCTACTGTAAAAAATCACTAAAATTATTATTCAACATTGCATACTAAATGCCTCTGCATATTTAATACTCCTGTCCTCAAATAGAATCATTAAACAAGCAAACATATGCAAACAATGCAAACATAACAGCAATCTGCCAAAACAGTATAGTCTGTAAAGAATGCAAGATTCATCATACTTCCTTAACTCCAAAAATTATGAGAAAAATACTAAGATGTATAAGATTTATTAGATCTCAATATTCAAAAAGTTTCAACATTAAACCATTCTTTGAATTTTCTAGGTAATTTTTGCAACAGCGGTAAACTTTCTGTTTTCAAACAGCAACATGTATACTAGCAAAATAAGCATGGCAAAGGCTATCCTTGACATTTTTATTGAAAATAAAGATGCAAAGAATTATTCTAAATAACATCAAGCAAATACTAACAAAATAAAATGACGCTCCAAGCAAAACACATATCATGTGGTGAATAAAAATATAGATGCAAGTAAAGTTACCGATGAACGAGGACGAAAGAGGGGATGCCATCCGGGGCATCCCCAAGCTTAGGCTCTTGGTTTTCCTTGAATATTACCTTGGGGTGCCTTGGGCATCCCCAAGCTTAGGCTCTTGCCACTCCTTATTCCATAGTCCATCGAATCTTTACCCAAAACTTGAAAACTTCACAACACAAAACTCACCAGAAAACTCGTAAGCTCCGTTAGTATAATAAAATAAAACCACCACTTAGGTACTGTTGTGAACTCATTATAAATTCATATTGGTGTAATGTATACTGTATTCCAACTTCTCTATGGTTCATACCCTCGGATACTACTCATAGATACATCAAAATAACCAAACAACACATAGAAAACAGAATCTGTCAAAAACAGAAGAGTCTGTAGTAATCTGTATCAATCATATACTTCTAGAACTCCAACAATCCTACCGAATTAGGAAGTCCTAAGAAACTTGTGTACCAATCCATAGCAAAAGGAATCAGAACAAAAGCACGTTTCTGTTAATTACCAAAACTAATTTACTGGGTGCAAAAGTTTCTGATTTTCAGCAGAATCAACACAACTATCACCGTAAGCTATCCTAAAGGTATTACTTCACACTTTATTGAAAGAAAAGCTATAAAACATGATTACTACAGTAGCATAATCATGTGGACACAGAAAAAAAGTAGGTATATATATTGGGTTGTCTCCCAACAAGCGCTTTTCTTTAATGCCTTTCTAGCTAGGCATGATGATGACAATGATGCTCACATGAAAGATAAGAATTGAGACATAAAAAGAGCATCATGAAGAATATGACTAGCACATTTAAGTCTAACCCACTTCCTATGCATAGTGATTTTGTGAACAAACAACTTATGGGAACAATAATCAACTAGCATAGGAAGGCAAGCATAACTTCAAGATTTTAAGCACATAGAGAGGAAACTTGAAACTATTGTGATTCCTACAAGCATATGTTCCTCCCTCATAATAATTTTCAGTAGCATCATGAATGAATTCAACAATATAACCATCACCTAAAGCATTCTTTTCATGATCTACAAGCATGGAAAATTTCTACTCTCCACATAAGCAAATTTCTTCTCATGAATAGTAGTGGGAGCAAACTCAACAAAATAATTATCATGTGAGGCATAATCCAATTGGAAACTAAAATCATGATGACAAGTTTCATGGTTATCATTATTCTTAATAGCATAAAAGTCATCACAATAATCATCATAGATAGCAACTTTGTTCTCATAATTCAATTGGAACCTCTTCCAAAATAGTGGAATCATCACTAAATAAAGTTGACACTCTTCCAAATCCACTTTCAAGTTCATCACAATAAGATTCAACATCCTCCAAAATAGTGGGATCACTACTTCCTAAAGTTGACACTTTTCCAAACCCACTGTCATCAATATAATCATCATAAATAGGAGGCATGCTTTCATCATAATAAATATTCTCATCAAAACTTGGGGGACAAAAAATATCATATTCATCAAACATAGCTTCCCCAAGCTTGTGGCTTTGCATATCATTAGCATCATGGATATTCAAGGAATTCATACTAACAACATTGCAATCATGCTCATCATTCAAAGATTTAGTATCAAACATTTTATAGATTTCTTCTTCTAGCACTTGAGCACAATTTTACTTTTCATCAAACTCACGAAAGATATTAAAAAGATGAAGCGTAATAGGCAAACTCAATTCCATTTTTTGTAGTTTTCTTTTATAAACTAAACTAGTCATAAAACAAGAAACAAAAAGATTCGATTGCAAGATCTAAAGATATACCTTCAAGCACTCACCTCCCCGGCAACGGCGCCAAAAAAAGAGTTTGATGTCTACTACACAACCTTCTTCTTGTAGACGTTGTTGGGCCTCCAAGTGCAGAGGTTTGTAGGACAGTAGCAAATTTCCCTCAAGTGGATGACCTAAGGTTTATCAATCGTAGGAGGCGTACGATGAAGATGGTCTCTCTCAAACAACCCTGCAACCAAATAACAAAGAGTCTCTTGTGTCCCCAACACACCCAATACAATGGTAAATTGTATAGGTGCACTAGTTCGGCGAAGAGATGGTGATACAACTACAATATGGATGGTAGATATAGGTTTTTTGTAATCTGAAAATATAAAAACAGCAAGGTAACTAATGATAAAAGTGAGCATAAGCGGTATTGCAATGGTAGGAAACAAGGCATAGGGTTCATACTTTCACTAGTGCAAGTTCTCTCAACAATAATAACATAATTAGATCATATAACAATCCCTCAACATGCAATAAAGAGTCACTCCAAAGCCACTAATAGTGGAGAACAAACGAAGAGATTATGGTAGGGTATGAAACCACCTCAAAGTTATCCTTTCTGCTCGATCTATTCAAGAGTCCGTAGTAAAATAACACGAAGCTATTCTTTTCGTTCGATCTATCATAGAGTTCATACTAGAATAACACCTTAAGACACAAATCAACCAAAACCCTAATGTCACCTAGATACTCCATTGTCACCTCAAGTATTCGTGGGCATGATTATATGATATGCGTCACACAATCTCAGATTGATCTATTCAACCAACACAAAGTACTTCAAATAGTGCCCCAAAGTTTTTACCGGAGAGTCAAGATGAAAACGTGTGCTAACCCCTATGCATAGGTTCATGGGCGGAACCCGCAAGTTGATCACCAAAACGTACGTCAAGTGGATCACGTGATATCCCATTGTCACCATAGATAAGCACGACAAGACATACATCAAGTGTTCTCAAATCCTTAAAGACTCAATCCGACAAGATAACTTCAAAGGGAAAACTCAATCCATTACAAGAGAGTAGAGGGGGAAGAAACATCATAAGATCCAACTATAATAGCAAAGCTCGCGATACATCAAAATTGTGCCATAGAGAGAACACGAGAGAGAGAGAGAGAGAGAGAGAGAGAGAGAGAAAACACATAGCTACTGGTACATACCCTCGGCCCGAGGGTGAACTACACCCTGCTCGTTATGGAGAGCACCGGGATGATGAATATGGCCACCGGTGAGGGATCCCCCCTCCGGTAGGGTGCCGGAACGGGCTCCCGAGAGTTTTCTGGTGGCTACAGAGGCTTGCAGCGGCGGAACTCCCGATCTATTGTGTCCTTTGATGTTTTTAGGGTATATGGGAATATATAGGCGAAAGACGTCGGTCGGGGGAGCCTCGAGGGGGCCACGAGACAGGGGGCACGCCCAGGGGGTGGGCACGCCCTCCTATCTCATGGCCTCCTCGAAGCTTCCCTGGCTTGTACTCGGGGTCTCCAGGATCATGTTCGTTCCAAAAATCACACTCCCGAAGGTTTCATTCCGTTTGGACTCCGTTTGATATTCCTTTTCTTCGAAACACTGAAATAGGCAATAAAACAGCAATATGGGCTGGGCCTCCGGTTAATAGGTTAGTCCCAAAAGTAATATAAAAGTGTATAATAAAGCCCGTAATCATTCAAAACAGGTAATAAAATAGCATGAATGCGTCATAAATTATAGATACATTGAAGACGTATCAGTGTGCGCCACCTCAAAAGAGTTTCTCGCAGTCGTAGTTCAGGTTAGCCAGTGAGTCAAAGCTTGCTTGCTGTAGTTGAAACTCACTATCCCTTTGTTTATACTGATCCATATGTAGTTCTTATGTAAGTCTTGCTGGGTACATTTGTACTCACCTTTGCTTAATTTATGTTTTTGCAGAGAGACTTCGGTCTCACTAGTAGTTCCGTGTGGACTTCAATGTTTAGCTTGATTACCTCAGCTATGATCTTGTAACCTTGGGAGGATCTTGTAGATAGTCAGGCTTCTCAACCCTTTTCATTTGTAGTTTTCTGTACTCAGACATGTTATGCTTCCATTGTTTGTATGCTCTGAATGTTGGGTCGTGAGACCCATCTTTGTAATACTTGACTCCTTGGAGCCTATTAATAAATACTTTGAGTCGTAGAGTTTTGTTGTGATGCCATATTGTATTTGCACATATCGAGCATATTGTGTGTATGTTATTGAAATGCCTGGTATGTGTGGGATCCGACAACCTAGTTGTTTATTCTTGGTAGCCTCTCTTACCGGGAAATGTCTCCTAGTGCTTCCACCGAGCCATGGTAGCTTACTACTGCTCCGGAACACTTAGGGTGGCCGACATGTGTCCTCCTTCATTCCTATGGCTGTCCCTTTTGGGAAATGTCACACGTTGTTCCTTTAAGTCCCTATAGCTTGCTACAACTTGGGTTCATACGTTGCTAATCGACACGTTCGTCGCTGGGTCATGATAGCCAGTCCATGTAAGTTAGCGCAGCCTTGGGTTTATGACTAGTCATGTTAGCATGGGTTCTTTGTCATATGGATGCTTGCAGCACTGTCATATATGTGAGCCAAAAGGCGCAAATGGTCCCAGGCCAGGTAAGGTGGCACCCATGGGAATATCGTGAGTGAGGCCGCAAAGTGATATGATGTGTTACATGCTAGATCGGTGTGACTTAGGATCGGGGTCCTGATAGCTTTGGTATCAGAGCATGACTTCCTGTAGGATTACCAAGCCAAACTGGTTAAAGTCGAGTCTAGAAATGCTTTAGTTATATGAGGGAATTGATTGTTGATGGGAACTTAAGGCTCATTTTACTCCTTTACCTTATGCCCTTCTGATCCGAGTCATCCTATCTTTCCTACGGGGTTAAGGAACTTGGCTTTCTCTTCTTTCTATCATGATGACGTGTTACTAATCCATAGACTTATAGGATTGATGGATCCAAGTCTCAGTTCAGCTCCTACTACTTCCGTGTGTTCATAGCTGGCCTTAGAGCCTTGATATTGCGATGTTGAGTGGTTATGCCACTATTTTGCAGGATGTCACAAATCTTTTTGAGCATTTACAGCTGTTATGCTGTCCGAGTCATCCCAGGTTTCTAAAGTTGTTTGATGCATTTGTAAATTCCTTCTTACTGTTCTGAAGTTTCTTTGTGCTAGATCAACCACACTAACCAGAGTGTTGAGGTACTCTATTGCCTCGACATATATGTTGGATCTATTATTATGACCCTAGGTGTCTTAGAGTATCACCTAGTAATCTAGCCCTATTTTGCATTCCCGGTGTGATGATTCTGGTAGTCATTCTCAAAAGCATCCCGTGATGCCATTTAGTTAGTAGGTATTCTATTTCTGGGTTTTTGAACCGAGATTCACCCTACTTATTTCATGTTGATAGTGGTTGCTAGTTCCTTTAGGATATTAGTAACCTTTGCGATAGTCCTCGAGATCCGTGGTATTTCCTTCTTCCAGATACCATAAACTGCTTATGGCTGAAATTCTGGAACCAAAAGATCACAACTAGAGTGCTCTTGACAAGTTCTCGATTCTATGTTGTGACTCTGCCAGTTCTACCTTTCTGCATGGGTTATCCGGAAGAAATATGTTGAACTCGTTCGTTATAACATCCCAATTTTCAGTTTGGATGTTATACATACATCATTCATATGCATATCATATTTATTTTCATTTTGGGTTGTGATCCACGAAACCTTAAACAACTAAAGGACCCAAGGAGAGTTGGAGGTTTCATTTAAATTTTCATTTTTGAATTTATTTCAAATTTGAAAAGTGGATTAATTTGATTTTCAACAATTTCTTTCCAATTATTTCAATTCAATAAAAATAAATGAGAGAAGATAAAATGACTTCTTCAAAAACAGAGGAGAAATATTGGAAAAGAAATTTTGAAATCAAATTACCATTTTATTTGAATTTTATTTGCAATTTTATCTGAATTAGAAAAATATGCATTTTTTGAAATTGCATGTAGTCCAGAAAAATGTTCATCTTGTCCCAAATATTAGGTAGGGACGGTGAAAATTGTTTCTGAAATTTTAGGAATTTTATTTTTTATTTATTAGGATTTTCTTCGCGGAATCGTTTAAAAAAAAGTTTCTTGGGCCGGCCCAGCTCAAGCCGCCGCCTTCCTCCCTGCTCGGGAGGAGTCCCGCTCGCCGCCGCCTGGGGAGTCCGAACCGGACACCCGTTCCGGCGCCCCCTCGCCCAAGTCACCGCCCCAACCCCCCTCTTATATACTCCCGCCTCGCCACCTCTCGCTCCCCAACCGAAGCCGCCGCCGCCTCCTCAACCGTAGCCGCCGCCGCCGCCAGGCCGAGCCGCCGCCGCCTGCCGCTGCTGGTGCTGCTGCTGTCGCCGCCCGCGCCGCCGCAGTCGCCTCGCCCTGCCGAACCCCACCGGAGCCACCGCATGCTGCCAAAGCCTCTGCCCCGCCATTGACCGATTCGTCCGAACCGGTATAAATCGTCCCGGTTCACCGGTCTTTTTCGGGTTTTTTTCAGTTTACTACTAGGTCGGTTCATTTTTATTCGCTAGTTTAATTAATGAACATTCACCCGTTAGTTTCTTACAACGAACGAATTCGTTCGTTATGTTCTGTTAGCGAACACTCGTTCTGTAGATTTTTCTTTTTAGTTTAATTTTTGCCTAGGGACCTATCCACGAATAGTTTTCTCGCGATTTAGCCCCTGATCTTAAAGCTAGTGTAACTTTTACCTCGTTTATCCAAATTAGATGAAACCAACGCCTAAATCTTCTTAACGATGCCCTCTTTCCAGTAAACCAACTTAAACATGATTTTTGACAATTTTAAATTTGAGTTTAGTTCAGATTAGTATTCAATCTTGTTTCGTTTGTATCTTGAGTTTCGTAACTCCGTTTGAGTTGTTTCTTTTTTGCAAATCGTAGCTAATCACATGTACCTACTGTTAAGATCTAATCCACATGAAAATAATGTTGTTAGGTTTTGTTTTCTGTTTAGTTTAGTCATTTGCTTGTTTCGAGTTTTATTTGGCTCTTTTCTCGATTTCTCTTTTGTTTCGTTTGAGTGATTGCTTATGTATGATACTGTTTGTCTATGCTAGACTACCTGGAGTGTGAAGCTTGTTACTACGAATCTCTATAGTTTGCAGATCGTCAGCAAGGCAAGTTACACTTTGATCATACTCTTCTATACCCAGTTTTTATTATGCATTAGTTTTGCCCCTCAAATATTTGCATGAGTAGGATTGGGAACATGTGGTTTGGTTGTAGTACTTGAGGTAGGAACCTAATACCTTTTGATCACCCCGGGATTATACATTATGCTCTATTAATGCTTAGCCATGCTCGTAGACAAGGATTGGATCGTGATACACATGCAAGTTGTGAGAGTTATTAATCTTGGATAAAATTAAGGTGGCAACTTTAATACACATCTGGGTGGATTGGTTGGGGCACCTGGAGAATCCAGTGTTTGTCCATTTGGGAAATCCCAAAGTACCCATGTGATTTTTCCCTGGTTTGCCACCCAGGCTCAAAGGGATCATATGATATTTCATGCCTAGAAACTTCCGTGTGCTGCCACAACCCATTATGGGCTCTAGCATAGTTGAGTATGTTGTATGAGCTCTCGAAGAGGTGGACTAGCAGATGTAGGGGAAAGTAGGTGTACCGGTCTGCCCGGAGTAGAGAGTTAATGCTTCAAAAAGACTATGTCTTGATCTTCCAATCAGGAATGCGGTCGAGTCTTGTGGGGAAAAGTGTGCAACCTCTACAGAGTGTATAAACTAATCATGGTTAGCGGTGTCCCCGGTTATGGACATTTTGAGTATCTGGAATTGGATGTTATTGTTAATCCCATCACTCTTAAATTCAATTAAATTGGGTTTAAGGATGATACTTTTAAATGGGATTTGAGTTGGAGGAACCTTTTCAAATATTGGAACAACTTGGGAGTAGTAAATAAATTTATTCCTTTGTTGTAGGGTAAAACTAGCTTTATGCAAAATCATAAACTTAGAGCCTCCACTAGCCAAATATTGCATGTAGATATAGTTCTTGCATTCATTGCTTTACTGTGTAACTCTGCCAGCATATTCAATGTGCTGACCTACACGGCTGCAATGTCTCATGTTGCAGACTTCTGAGACGACAAATAAGGTGCGATAGGTCCTTGTCGTGCACTCAGCTATGCCGTTGGAGTTGATGGACTCATTTACCTTTGAAGCTTCCGCAGTTATTTAGTTTAGATGGCCTTCAGCCATATTATTTGTGTAATCATACTCTTTATGAGGACCTCAATGTAATAAGTGTGCGATTGAACTCTACTATAATTCCTCGAGTAGTGTGTGTGTCAGCATTACTGATCTAGGGATGCCACTTAAGCAGAGCGACTTCGGTCCATTGGGATTGTGGTTGCTACAAGATAGTATCAGAGCACACGCTGGCTGTAGGATGCGACCACTAGGAAAAGCGACATGATCACTCTTCTTTGCTCATTTCTAATTCTCCTCTATTTCTACTCTATAGATGGCGGACCACAGGAACAAGTTCACTCAGCCGAATGATGACACCCTGATGACCCACAAGTGTAGGGGATCTATCGCAGTCCTTTCAATAAGTAAGAGTGTCGAACCCAACGAGGAGCAGAAGGAAATGACAAGCGGTTTTCAGTAAGGTATTCTCTGCAAGCACTGAAATTGTAGGTAACAGATAGTTTTGTGATAAGATAATTTGTAACGGGTAACAAGCAATGAAAGTAAATAAGGTGCAGCAAGGTGGCCCAATCCTTTTTGTAGCAAAGGACAAGCCTGGACAAGTTCTTATGTAGAGAAAAGCCCTCCCGAGGACACATGGGAAATATCATCAAGCTAGTTTTCATCACGCTCATATGATTCACGTTCGTTACTTTGATAATTTGATATGTGGGTGGACCAGTGCTTGGTTACTTCCCTTTCTTGGACAAGCATCCCACTTATGATTAACCCCTATTGCAAGCATCCGCAACTACAAAAGAAGTATTAAGGTAAACCTAACTGTCGGTGTCAAAACCGATGGATCTCGGGTAGGGGGTCCCGATCTATGCGTCTAAGGCTGATGGTAACAGGAGGCAAAGGACACAATGTTTTACCCAGGTTCGGGCCATCTCGATGGAGGTAAAACCCTACTTCCTGCTTGATTGATATTGATGATATGAGTATTACAAGAGTTGATCTACCATGAGATCGTCTAGGCTAAACCCTAGAAGCTAGCCTATGATGATTATGATTGTTGCCATCGTCCCTATACAGACCAAACCCTCCAGTTTATATAGACACCGGAGGGGGCTAGGGTTTACACAGAGTCGGTTACAAAGAAGGAAATCTAATATCCGGATCGCGAAGCTTGTCTTCCACGCAAAGGAGAGTCCCATCCAAACACGGGACGAAGTCTTGAGTCTTGTATCTTCATAGTCCAACAGTCCGACCAAAGTATATAGTCCCGCTGTCCGGATACCCCCTAATCCAGGACTCCCTTAGTAGCCCCTGAACTAGGCTTCAATGATGATGAGTCCGGCGTGCAGTTCGTCTTCGGCATTGCAAGGTGGGTTCCATCCCCGAATACTCCAAAGTAATTATCGAACACTTAAATTGTGTCCGGATCCGCAAGATGATCTTCACATTCCACCGTAGAGAGAATGATATTCCACAAATGTAATCCACTGACGACTACAGACGACGTGACACGACACTATGGTTGAGTCATTATTCGGACAGTTTTCCCACAACCAGCCACATCGCATATTGCGAGGCGGTTTCCTCGGCACGTCTTGTCGAAGTAGATATCATGTCCCCTTATCACGGGATTCCCATCAATAAGGGCATGGGTAACCCAACCGCACCATCAATCGCGGCGCTTGGGAAATAAGTGATCTTCAACAGGCAAGTGGGGAGGCGCATTGCTCTCGTCGCCTCTATAAAGGGATAAGGATTTCCCCATTTTCACCCATGCCTTCTTCCTCCTCTGCTTATCCATTCTCGCACCCTCGAGCTCCAACGCCCTAATTCACACCTTCTCCACACAAACATGTCCGGAGCAGGGGGCAAGTGGGTGGCCTCCACCGTGAAGGAGGAGCACATCACGAAGCTCCGGTCGGCCGGATACTTGGCCGCAGATATTGCTCACCGACTGCCGAACGCATGGCAGATCATTCCGACTCCGGGACCCCACGAGAGGGTCGTGTTCCTTGCCCACTTCATCCGTGGACTGGGATTTCCACTTCATCCCTTCATCCGCGGGCTTATGTTTTACTATGGGCTGGACTTCCATGATCTAGCCCCAAACTTCGTTCTCAACATCTCGGCGTTCATCGTTGTGTGTGAGGACTTCCTCTGTATCAAGCCTCACTTCGGCTTGTGGCTACGAATATTCTGTGTGAAGCCGGATATCGTAAGCGGCCAGCAAGCAGAGGGCGGAGGCGCCATGGTGGGCAAGATGCCCAATGTCACTTGGCTTGACAGCTCCTTTGCAGAGACCGTGAAAGGATGGCAATCGGGGTGGTTCTACATCACCGAGCCACGCGACGCCAGCTAGGCGGCGGCCCCCGAATTCCGATCCGGAATTCCCATGCGGCTCACCTCCTGGGAAAAGAAGGGCCTGGCCTGGGGCGAGCCTGCGGAGCTGACCGGACTTCAGAACTGTATCAAGAATATGATTGACAAGAACATCAAGCTTGTCAACGTAGTCCAGGTCATGCTCGTCCGCCGAATTCTTCCGTGCCAAAGAGGGCTTTTAATCTGTGGGAGTTCATCCCGGCCGAACACCAAACACTCCAAGAGCTCTACGGCACGACACTCAAGGATGCATGGAAGGTGTTGTTCAAGGGCTCCGAAACACCTCCTCCCACGTCCGAGGACCACGGACTCCACGCCGTGCGGTCCCCCTGTCCGGTGAGTTTTCTAACCATTACCAGATGTAGTTTTCCCAGCATACTATTGGGAGGATCTCAAGTCATCGTGTGTACTTAATCAGGAGTACGTAGAGACGGCGGAGCAGATCGACTGTCCGACTCCATTGCGAGAAGGTCCGGCGACCGCTCTCCTGACGGAGATGCTAGTCCCGGTGCCCTATAAGGTGCCGAAGAAGAAGGCCGAAAAGAAGGCCCCGGGGACCAGGAAGGGTCTCCGGCGTAAGGTCGTACCGAACGCCTCATCCGAAGAAGAGGAGGCACACTCCTCCCCCGAAAGGGAGGAGGAAAAAGAAGGGGCCGCCCCGTCCGGGGAGGCTGAAGGGCCTAAGAAGGCGACCCAGGGGACCAGGAAGGGTCCCCGGCGCAAGGCCGTCATACCCTCGTCGTCCGAAGATGACGAGGAAGATTCCTCCCGCGGAGGCGGGGGGAAACATGAGGAAACTCCGCCTCCCCACACTGGGGAGGAGAATAAGAGGAAAGTCGCCCCGGAGGGGGAGGCTAGGACGCCCAAGAAGGGAAAGGCTTCCCTTCTGGATTACTCCACTACGGCCGCCTACAACAAGGAGGAGTGGCTGCCCAGGGGGAAGCCCCTAGTAAGATCATAAGTATCCGCACTCTGTTGTATTTTAGTGCGACTTTGCTTCATAGTCTGTTATAACACCGAACACGTATATGCAGTCTGGCCAGGGTCCATCCTGAGGTATCCTCTTTGGATGGGTCCTTGAGTGATTCGGTGATGAAATCGCTCCCGACGGCCACTACCCCTCGGCCTGCGGACAACACGGAGGTGTTGTCCCAAAGGCTTCCAGAGCAGGGGGAGGTGACTCTGGAAACGTCCCAAGGCGGAATTCCAGACGCTGGGCACACGGGGTATAAGATCCCCATGGATTGTGCCGACGAGAGCCGCAGCAAGCCGGGCTCTCAGCCGGATACTGTAACAGTACCTCCAATGGTTCCGGATTCGGGCAGGCGGCCCCTCACTAAGGAGGGCGAGCCGTCCGTGCTGATGACTTCCGTTACACCAGAGGCATCGGATAGCCTGTTGGAAGCGCTTCGCGGCGCTTCCATGGATGAAGAGCACCGTACTCTTATGAGTGCGGTGATTCAAAAGGTTCGGTCCACAAAAAGCGGATTAACCGAAGCCTGCACCAGCTTCCTGACATGCTTTGAGGTAAGTAATCAAAAGTGTGCAAAATTATCGCCCGATAGACAGTAGCCCCTGATACTCCATTTGGTGTTCGGAAATAAAAGCCAAACGGAGGGTCAATTTTAATCCGCAGGAGTCTAATATTAGGTGTCTTATGTGAATAATTAGGCGGTGCTGCTTGCCGCTGCCGCCCGCACGGCGGAGGTCTCCGGACTCAAGCGGGACCTCGAGCAGACCCAGGGAGAGCTCAGCCTCACGAAGAGGCAACTCGAAGAGAACAAAGGTGAGTAATACCCTGTTCACCTATCACAAAGAATAGAAAGAATTGGTGACCCTAAGAAAGTGTCATGATTTGGTAATAGGGGCCACGATCGAAGTGGCGTCCCTGAAGAAGGCGCTATCCGAGGCCGAAAACAAGGCAGCCATGTAGCACATTGAGCATGAGAAGCAAAATGCTAGGGTGAGCGAGGTACAACAAGAGTTCCGGGAGCTCGGCAAGAAGTTCGAGTCCTTGGAGCGTGACCTCAAGACGAAGGAGTCCGAACTTGCGAAGGCCCTTTTGAGCATGAAAGACGCCAAGGCCGAAGCCGAAAAGGCCCAGCAGGAAATCCAGGCGGCCAAGAAGACGGCGGCGGGTAAGACATTCTTTATGCAAAGCAAGCATGTGGAGGAGACGTTTCTTTTACTTACCCGCATTCAGAGCTCTCCCGGGGCATTCGCAGATCTGCCATGCAGCATATCAGATGTCGCGGAGTTCTACCGTGCCAAAGAGGGGAGCTCAATGGAGAAGTTGTTCTGGTCCCAGTATGCTGGAGCCGAACATCCGATGCCTCTGAGTGACCAATTGAAGCAACTGGTTGGACTCCACAGGGCGGCCGAAGTGGCTATGAAAGGTTTCATAGTCCGGATGTGGCCTGGTGAGCCCTTGCCCGCCAGCTACTTTAGCCTGATAAAGCGGATGGTGAATGCCTGTCCACGGCTGGAAGTGATCAAGCGATCTATTTGCATTGAGGGTGCCCGCCGGGCCTCTGCCCGTGCGGAGGTGCATTGGGGCAAGCTGGATGCTGACAAGCTGGTGAAGGATGGACCACTGGAGGGCAAGGCGCATCAATGTCCCGAAAAATATTATGATGGCGTTATGAAAGGTGCTCGCCTCGTGGCCGATGAATGTACCAAGGACACGATCTTTCAGTGAATGTACTCCTATCGTATTTGTAATATAAAGACGAAGTTATTTGCACTATATAGCGTTTTGTTGATTTAAAATATTATCCTCTGTGCGGCTGTTTATAAATTTCTGAAAATAGACCAGTCGTCGGCTTCCGCCTCCACGTAACTAGTACTGGGGTGTTCGTGGAAAACCCAGACACTCTTTATCCAAATATTTGGTCCCTAAAGGAGGTGTTTAGCGTAGCGAACAAGGCAATCGGACTATGCGTCTTTATAACTTTCACTTAGCCATAGAAGTCTATAATTTTAAATTTCGGTGAAGCCCCTAGAATTTGGAAAGCCGAATTGGGGCGCTACATACGCCTAAATCGGACGAGGCCGATTCCTCGCCTAAAGCGGAAAAAATCTTTAAGGATTTTAAAACCTCTCGAACAGCAACCAGCTCTCGCCACATCATGCCGGTCAGTTTTCAGCTTTCTCTATTGAGGTGTCCGTCCGGAAGAACCGGGACACAATCGCAGTAGTTCTCCCTGCGCTACCTTAGCCGATATAACAGAACATAAGGTACCAAAACAAGGGAGCCAGGCTAACCCAACTATTCACCCAAGACATGATTCGGAGCTGGTGCATATAGTGCTATAATTTCGGGGTGCCGCACTGTCGAAAGTGTTCGGACTTGTCTTGCCGTATTAAGGGCGCCATAAGAAGCCCCTGGCAAACTGAACGTACCAAAGTGTACGGATGCAATAGTAAATACACATTTATAGAAAAAATGTGCAGATAGGAATAATAAGTTGACACTGTATATAATCTCCCATTGATGTATAATACGTCTAAGCGTATGTTTACAATGAATGCGTTAAGCAGAGGTAAATAGGACTATTTGACATGTCCTATCCAAGGGTAGGCCGCATGTAGGTATATAAAATAGGTATAACGATCGTGAATAGATTCCACCTGGGTATTCCTTTCGTGCGTAAGGACTTTTGCCTCCTTGGATTTCTCTCCTGAGAAAGTCCGATAATCCGGCTCTCCTGAAGAGGCTGCCCCGAAGCAGGGTCCTGAAAGATAGAGAGGGTTATTAAAGTATGTTGCAGCTAAACCGCACTATTGCGCCTCCGCCTGTGCCCATGGTATTTTGAGTGCGTAATTGTGTACGCGCGGCACGAGTTCTACCTTAATGGGGCTGTAGCAGAGGCTGAACTGCTAGTCGCGCTCTTGGCGTGCCTGGCGATCCTATTGTGGGGTACTTCGGACTCGCTTGACGGTGCTCGGAGTTGTTGTTGCCGGATTGGTGGTTTGCCGGAGAAAGCTACTTTGCACTTCTGCCGCGAGGGCTGCAGTATGTTCTTCTGTGCGGAGAGAGCGGTCCATGTTTTCGTTGACTGTTATGACCCAGCGAGGTCCTGGCATCTTGAGCTTAAGGTATGCATAGTGTGGTACCGCATTAAATCGAGCGAATGCGCTTCGTCCGAGCAGTGCATGATAGCTGCTACGGAAAGGGACGATGTCGAAGATTAACTCCCCGCTTCGGAAGTTATCCGGAGATCCGAAGACCACCTCCAGTGTTATGGACCCCGTGCAACAGGCCTCTACCCCTGGAATTACACCTTTAAAGGTAGTTTTGGTGGGCTTGATCCTTGAAGGGTTGATGCCCATTTTGTGCATTGTGTCCTGATAAAGCAGGTTCAGGCTGCTGCCTCCGTCCATAAGGACTCGTGTGAGGTGAAATCCGTCAATGATTGGGTCTAAGACCAATGCGGCTGAACCGCCGTGACGGATGCTGGTAGGGTGATCCCTACGATCAAAGGTGATCGGACAGGCTGACCATGGGTTGAACTTTGGGGCGACTGGCTCCATCGCATAGACGTCCCTCAGCGCTCGCTTCCGTTCCCGTTTGGGAATGGGAGTGGCGTAGATCATGTTGACCATTTTCACCTGGGGAGGGAATTTCTTTTGTCCCCCCGTGTTCGGATGTCGGGGCTCTTTGTCATCGTCGCTGTTAAGCCCCTTTTCCTTGCTCTCGGCATTTATCTTACCGGCCTGTTTGAATACCCAGCAGTCTCTATTAGTGTGGTTTGCTGGCTTATCCGGGGTGCCGTGAATTTGGCACAAGCGATCGAGTATGCGGTCCAGACTGGATGATCCCTGATTATTTCTTTTGAATGCCTTTTTCCGCTGACCGGATTTTGAGCCACTGAATCCGGCGTTGACTATCGTGTCTTCAGTATGGTTGCCATTGTTCCGACGCTTATGTCTGTTGTGACGTGGCTTGCCGTTATTGTCTCGAACGTCTGAAGTGTCGGAGTTTATTGGCATGGTGCTGCTGCGAGCCAACCAGCTGTTCTCGCCTGCGCAAAAGCGTGTCATGAGTGTCGTGAGGGCCGCCATGGATTTTGATTTTTCCTGGCCGAGGTGTCGGGCGAGCCACTCATTGCGGATATTATGCTTAAAGGCCGCGAGGGCTTCGGCATTTGGACAGTCGACAATTTGGTTCTTTTTAGTTAGGAACCGAGTCCAGAATTTTCTGGCTGACTCTCCGGGCTGTTGGGTGATGTGGTTCAAGTCATCAGCATCTGGTGGTCGCACGTATGTGCCCTGGAAGTTGTCGAGGAAAGAATCCTCCAGGTTTTCCCAACTGCTAATGGAATTTGCCAGCAAGCTATTTAGCTAGTGCCTGGCTGGTCCTTTGAGCTTAAGGGGAAGATACTTGATGGCGTGTAGATCGTCTCTGCGAGCCATGTGAATGTGGAGAAGGAAATCTTTGATCCAAACTGCGGGGTCTATTGTGCCATCGTATTATTCAATGTTTACGGGTTTAAACCCTTCTGGGAATTCATGATCCATCACTTCGCCAGTGAAGCAGAGGGGATGTGCGGTGCCTCTATGCAGGACTATGTGGCTACACAGTTCGAGTGAGTCTGGTTGGCTGTGTTCGGTCCAGCCGGACTTGTTGATGGTGTATCCGGCATGACGATCATCGTCACGTGGTTGGGTGCGCCCCCGCGATCCGTAGATCGATCTTGGCTGTCCTGCCTTGTTTTCCAGTATATCTTGCAGGTCCTGCCTATTGCCCCGAGCCATAGTGTATTGGCGTGGGGGTGCGGGCTGGTATTCAGGCTGATAAGCCGTTTTATCCCGGCCACGAGGTGGCCGGTCAGCTATGTGGCGCTCGAGTCCATATTCCTCGCCTGCCAGGACTTCCATCCATCTGTTTGCAAGCAGGTCTTGATCAGCTTAGAGCTGCTGCTGCTTCTTTTTTAGGCTCCTCGCAGTGGCCATAAGCCGGTGCTTGAAGCGCTCCTGCTCTACGGGGTCCTCACGCATGCCGAACTCGTCGTCGCCGAGGCTAATCTCGTCTTCAGAGGGGGGCATGTAGTTGTCCTCCTCCGGGTATCCGTCTGTCGCTTGTTCATCTGGGCTGACCTGCCCGTCTTCCTGTTCGGCCTGCTCAAAGGTAGGCTGGTCGGGGTTGTATTCATCTTCGGCACCATCCGGATTGTTTTTGTCTCCAGTGCCAGTATTGCTGTGGCGGGGCTTGGAACGGCGCTGACGACGCCCATGCTTTGCTTTCTTCCTTGAGGGGTTATCCTCCATTGCCTCATCGCCATTGGTTTCTTTCGGAGTGTCCACCATATATATATATCATACGAAGAGGTGGCTGTCCATCGCACCGTGGGTGGTGGTTCCTGTTCTTCTCCTACATCGTCGTCCACACCGTCGATGTCTTCGGACTCGAAATCAAGCATGTCGGTCAAATCATCGATCGTGGCTATGAAGTGGGTGGTGGGTGGGCAACGAATTCCCTCGTCGCCAGCTTCCCACTCGAGCCGGACATAGTTTGGCCAAGAGTCTCCTGACAAAGAGAGAGACTTTAACGAGTTTAGCATGTCGCCAAAGGGCGAGTGCTGGAAAATATCCGCAGCGTGAACTCCATTACCGGAGCCCAACCAGATTCGGCGGGCTCGGGGGTGCACGGACTGGAACCTACAGCCGGATACGAGTCCGGGGGTCCGGTGGCATAGGCTTCCTTGGGAGTGAAGTCTGTGTTCGGCTCTACCGCCGATAACGGTGCTGCCTCCGGGGCGGGGTCCATCCACCCGTCCTCGGGCGACCCAATCTGCCCTGGATTTAGGTCCGGGGCTCCTGCAGGTGCGGTCTCCCGAGTATTGTCCGACAATAGGTCTAAGCTCTGCTCATCATGACTGTTCGGCGCTCCTGGCGTATGCCTGAATCCCGTAATCCCAAGCAAACTTGTCCCTCTTCTATAGCGGCGCAATGCGGCACTGGAAGAAGTCGGCCCCCTCCTGCTCGATGGTTAGCCCGGCAGCTTTGAAATAGGCAATCATGTTCAGTGTTGGGCGGAGACTGATGTCAATAAGGCCTAACTTTCTCCAATCTCTGCCGCACGTGACACATTCAGTCCGCGCCACGCAGAACTCTAGGGCGTACTTGTCCTGAATCCAACAAAAATCCGCCCTCCATTCTTCCCATCTGCTGCATTGCTGACCGGGGAGATAATCCCATTCTTCCTTCTTGCCCTAGGAATCCAACTTATATTTCCCAAGCGGTGAGATTTGTCCTCAACCCGTGGGACGAAGAAGTGCCTGAACAAGTCCACGGTGGGGAGACTCCAATGAAATTATCGCACAGATGGGCGAAAATTTCCATACACACCATTGCATTGGGCGTGAAATTCAGAAGATGGAATCCATACACCGTCATCATAGCAACAAAGAAATCCGAGAAGGGGGAGGTGAGGCCGCAGAGGAAGTACACGCAAAATGAGTGGTGCAAGTTCGATGGAACCTCGCTTCCCTCCGGCAAGACCACAGGCGCTCCATGCCCTTTCGGACCTCCCCCACATATACGCATACTTTACGATCAGAGTGTTACCATCCAAGTTCGACGGGAAGAAGACCACGTCTTCCTATCGCTTCCTATCCAGCTCCTCCGCCCTTTTATTCCTCACCTCCACCGCTGCATCTTTTGTGGTGGCCAACCACTTCCGCTTCACACCAGCCGTCTTTTTCCCCATCTCGTGGGATCATTGGATGAAGAAAAAGGATCTAGCGGAGCTTTAGGGGCAAATATTGGCATGGGAGCGTTGTTTGGCTTGAGGAAGAAGATGAAGGAAGGAGAGACAAATGCGAATGAACATCGTCCCTTCACGCTATCCTTTTATTGGGAACAGGCACAGGGGCTGGCTCTTCGCCATCTCTGCTCAGTAAGTTATCGGCTTTGCAGGCGCGTTACTCGTTAACTGCTACTATTCCACGACCCCACGACCTAAGGTAATTACGCGGAGTGGACTTTGGATTGACTAGTCATCATAACAACTGTTGCGTGTGCAGCACTTCTTCGACATGTGTTCATGCACTATTTGGGCCCTATCCCAATGTGCCCAATGACACGTATGGCTCAGGCCTGAGGGTTTCCGTCGGGGTACACAAACAGGGGTGTATGTTTCCCCTGATTTGTTCACGGACGAAGAGCCTCCGCCCCGACAACCAGAGCATGATGAAGGAATGACTACACTAACTCACAAAGCAAGACCAAGCCAGAAGAACCGCTCTTCATGAGATCAAGGAGGGGATGTAGAAGACCAAATCAAACAGGACCGTAGAGCATCACCTTGGGAAGGCCTCCCTTGTCGGGCACCTATGGGGCCATCGACCACTTCTGGTTCGGCAAGGGGGAAGATCACGTTGTGCAAAGAGCAAAGGCCATGAAACAATATGACAATGGTGACACTAGTGGTTTTTACCAAGTTTTGGGCCGCTGGGGAGCGTAAAACGATTCTCCTACTCTAGTGGATTGGATGGAGGAACATGGTGGACAGGCAACGCTCAAGCCCGGCAAGGTGGCCTCGGGGAGAGCTACTATGCGCATATAAGAGTGCAAGGGTTCGAGTCCTTTGCTAGGTTGCCTAGGATCTCCTTTTATAGCTGAAGGGGTAACCACAGTGGCCAAACAGTCTGTATCTAGTGATTAGATAGAAAATAGTGCTATCATACCTAACTCTGGCAGTTAGGACAAAGTGCATTAAATGCACTGCTAGGTGCATGATGAGGGTGAAGCCCGACAAGCTTGCCATGCCGCTTAATCATCTTCTTCTTATCTACATGACACGCCTCTGGACGGGTGTCACGTGAGGATAATATGTCTTCTAATGGGCTGCCATGTGTTTAGTGGAAGCCACTTAATCACCTAGAGGCTAGACACCACATTGATAAGTGATCTGCGTTGTGTTGCAGTGGAGCGGTGGTGCCTTGGCGGGAATCCTTGCATTTGGCAGACCCGACAAGTCTGCCAGGGAAATCCTGAACTTGTCCCTAGGGTGGCCTCGACCCACCAGGCTCTCCTGCCCGGCAAGGGAGGCCTTCACAAGGTGATGCTCTGCCGTGCTGTTTGACTTGGTCTTCTAGATCTGCTCCTTGATCTCAAGAAGAGCAGTTCTTCTAGCTTGGTCTTGCTTTGTGAGTTGGTTTAGTCATTCCTTCGTCAAGCTCTGGCTGCCGGGGCGGAGGCTCTTCGTCCGTGCACAAGTCAAGGGAAACATAAACCCCTATATATTTGTGTACCCCGACACACTTCCGTGATGATACGTGTTTGTCATAGTAGGTCACATTTTCTGTCATGCATGTACATCCGTGACGATTTTATGACAGAATTAAGATAGTCATACCAGTGATGTCCTAGAAGTGTTCCATGAGAATACTGAAATTATCATCACAGAAGTGTCCACTTCCATGTGATAAATGGCACGTCATGGAAGTGTTTTTGTCAAGGGTAATAGACACGTGGCCTCCACCATAACGGGTCGTTGTTAAGCTATCAGTTCCCGATTTGGATCCAATAACCCGTTAACAGCCCGGACCAATGGGAATTTTCCACGTGTAAAATTCTCATTCACCGAAGGAACCACGTGCCAGCTCGTCATTGGGACAGAGAGGCGCATATGACATGTTCACACATGGCACAGCCCAACAGTGGCCCATTTAGCTTACAAAGGCCGGCCAGTTTGACTTGGTCAAAAGCTAGCGGGGTCAGCCTGTAACATCCCAAATTTTCAATTTGGAATGTTATGCATTAGGTCATCATTGCATATCATATTTTATTGCATTTTTGGTTGATCCTAGAAATTCTAAGCAACTCAAGGACCCACGGAGAGAGTTGGGGATTTCGTTATTTCATATTTGAGTTTTCTCAATTTTGAAAACAGGATCATTTGGTTTTAATTATTCTTCTCTTTGAATATTTCTTATATGAAAATAAAAGAGAGGGGATAAAATGACTTCTCAAAAATAAAGAAATATTGGAGGAAAATATTAAAATCAAATAAGATTTCTATTCGGAGTTTTATTCCTATTTTATTTGAATTAGGAAAAAATGCGTTTTTCAAAATTGCATTAGAGGCCCAAATAAATGTTCACTTTGTCCGCAATATTATTAGAGGACCGTCAAAATTTATTTCGGGATTTTTGGACTTTGTTTAGTATTTCTTTTATTAGTTTTTCTGCGTCATGATTTATTTAAAAAAAACTAACCGACTTATTAGGACGTGTCTGACCTGGACTCCGCGCCCAGCCGGCTTATAAGCCGGGGGCCCGACCCCGCCAGCCCGCCAGCACCGCCCCGCCGAAACCCTAGCCGTCGCCGCCACTCGCCACCGCCGTTGTCGCCCACCGCCACCGGAGCTGCCTGTCCTGCCGCCCCGTCGCCGATCTCGATCTCGCCGGAGGTATAGCCGCCGTCGCCGCCAGTTTTCTTGGGAAAAACCAATCGGTTTTTTTTAACCCTAGATCCATTTTCTAGATTCGGTTCAGGTTTTTTTGGTTTAGTTAAATAGCGGAGTTCGTCCGTACGTTCGTTTTAAAGAATCTTGTTCGTCCGTTAGCCGCAAATAGCAAACGTTCGTTCCTTAGCCTTTTCGTCGTGTTTTATTTTTCCAGGGTTTTTCTGCGATTATTTTCGATCGCGATTTCTGCACTGATCTTCGTTTTAGTTTATCTTTTCGCTCGTTAATCCGATTCAGGTGATTCAAGCGCCTAGATCTTCGTCTCGAAGCTCTCTTTCTGTTTAACTAACTTGAACAAGAATTTGGTACTGTAAAATTTGACTTTAGTGCAAATTTGTAAACGGATCTTGTGTCTTTCGTAGTTTGAGTTTCGTTGCTCTGTTTGAGTTGTTTCTTTTTGTAAACCGGAGTTCTTCAGTTGAACTTTCTGGTTAAATGCTTATGTATGCCTTTGTTTGTTTGCGATTGAATTCCCGGAGTGCGAAGCGTGCTACTACGAGTCTCTAGGTTTTGCGGATCATCGGCAAGGCAAGTAACACTTTGATCATACCTCTTTACTACCCAGTTTTTAAGCATTAGATCAACCCTCAAACATTGCATGGCTAGGATCTAAATAACATGTGGGTTTTGGGAAATAGATGATGAGGTAGAACTTATTGCCATGTTTTATTATCAAACCTTTTGGAGTTACTTCTACGTTATGCTTATATTCCTATGTTATGCTTGTAGACGTGGTTTGGGTGAGTGTATCCATGACATATGTGAGTATTGTTAATTAATGGTTAACTTAAGGTGGCTACTTAAATACACATCTGGGTGGATTGGTTGAAGGCACCCTGGAGTACCCAGTGGTTGTCAGGGCACCTGGAGAATCGAGTGTTGTCCTAGGATATCCCGGAGTACCCGTGTGATCATCCTACGTTTTGCCACACAGGCTCAAAGGGACCATAAGATTATTCATGCTGGAAACTTCCCTGTGCTGCCACAAGCCAATATGGGCTTTGGCATAATTGAGTAAGTTGCGTGAAGCTCTTAAAGAGGTAGACTAGCATATATAGTGGGTTGTAGGTGGTACTGTCTACCCAGAGTAAAGAGTTAATGCTTCAGAAAGGCTATGTCTCGATCCTGTGGTCATGGATGTGTTTGAGTCTTGTGGGGGAAAGTGCGCAAACCTCTGCAGAGTGTACAAACTAATCATGGTTAGTCGTGTCCCCGGTTATGGACATCTTGAGTATCTGGTTCTTGGATTATCATGTTGATCTCATCACTCTAAATTAAGTTGTTGGGTTTAATGATGATGCTTAATTGGGATTGAGTTGGCGGAAGCTTCTCAATGTTTATCAACCACCATGATAGTTAAATAAAATTTATTCCTTTGTTGTCGGGAAAAATTGGCTTTATGCAAAACTGTAACCACAGAGCTTTCCACCAGCCAAATATGCATGTAGTGATAGCATTTATTCGGTTCATTACTCTATGTGTTACATTGCCAGCATATTCCATGTGTTGACCTGTTTCGGGCTGCAACATTTCATGTTGCAGACTTTTCAGACGACGAGTAAGGTGCCATAGGTCATTGTCATTCACTCAGCTATGTCGTTGGTGTTGATGGACTCACTTTATCTTCCAAGCCTTTTGCTGTTATCGTTTTTAGATGGCTTTAAGCCATATTATTGTAGTAAGTTCTCTTTTGGAGACATTTGATGTAATAAGTGTGTGATTGGAACTCTGTTATAATTCCTCAAGTATTGTGTGTGTCAGCATTACCGATCCAGGGATGACACTGATGCATAGAGACTAGACTGTTTGAGGTCTGGTCGCTACAAGATGGTATCAGAGCACACATTGACTATAGGACACGACCATTAAGCTAAAACCATAGGACACTACTCTCTTCTCATTTCTGACTCCTCTCCCTTTTCTACTCTATAGGATAGCGGATGCAAGCAACAAGTTTACACAACCGGATGAAGACACTCCTTTTGGATGACACTCGAAGGAAGTTACTAGGTACCTGAACATTGGAATACCAAGCTTCACCGGGACCTACATCGCTGCTACGTCTTGAGCTTGCATTGGTTTTCCCCGAAGAGGAGAGGGTGATGCAGCAAGTGTAGCATAAGTATTTCCCTCAGTTTTGAGAACCAAGGTATGAATCTAGTAGGAGGATCCTCAAAAGTCCCACACACCTACACAAACAAACTGAGAACTCGCAACCAACGCGATAAAGGGGTTGTCAATCCCTTCACGGCCACTTGCGAAAGTGAGATCTGATAGAGATAGTATGATAAGATAAATATATTTTTGGTATTTTATAATATAGATGCAAAAAGTAAAGATGCAAATAAAAGTAAATTGGAAGCAAATATGATAAGAGATAGACCCGGGGGCCATAGGTTTCACTAGAGGCTTCTCTCGAGATAGCATAAGTATTACGGTGGGTGAACAAATTACTGTCGAGCAATTGATAGAAAAGCAAATAATTATGAGATTATCTAGGCATGATCATGTATATAGGCATCACGTCCATAACAAGTAGATCGACTCCTGCCTGCATCTACTACTATTACTCCACACATCGACCGACTCATGCCTGCATCTAGAGTATTAAGTTCACAAAGAACAGAGTAACGCCTTAAGCAATATAACATGATGTAGCGGGATAAACTCATGCAATATGATATAAACCCCATCTTTTTATCCTCGATGGCAACAATGCAATACGTGTCTTGCAACCCTTTCTGTCACTAGGTAAGAACACCGCAAGATTGAACCCAAAGCTAAGCACTTCTCCCATGGCAAGAAAGATCAATCTAGTAGGCCAAACCAAACCGATAATTCGAAGAGACTTGCAAAGATAACTCAATCATACATGAAAGAATTCAGAGAAGATTCAATTATTATCCATAGATAAACTTGATCATAAACCCACAATTCATCGGATCTCGACAAACACACCGCAAAAAGAGATTACATCGAATAGATCTCCACAAGAGAGGGGGAGAACATTGTATTGAGATCCAAAAATAGAGAAGAAGCCATCTAGCTAATAAATATGGACCCGTAGGTCTGTGGTAAACTACTCACAACTCATCAGAGGGGCAAGGATGTTGATGTAGAGGCCCTCCATGGTTGATTCCCCCTCCGGCAGAACACCGACGAAGGCTCCAAGATGGGATCTCGCGGATATAGAAGGTTACGGTGGTGGAAATTGTGCTTCGGGTGCTCCCTGGATGTTTTCAGGGCACGTAGGTATATATAGGAGGAAGAAGTACGTCGGTGGACGCCCGAGGGGCCCACGAGATAGGGGGCGCGCCCTACAGGGGGGGCGCCCTCCTATCTCGTGGGAGCCTCGGCTGCTTCTTGGCTTGCACTCCAAGTCCTTCGGATCACGTTCATTCCAAAAATCACGCTCCCGAAGGTTTCATTCCATTTGGACTCCGTTTGATATTCCTTTTCTTCGAAATACTAAAATAGGCAAAAAAACAGCAATATGGGATGGGCCTCCGATTAGTAGGTTAGTCCCAAAAATGACATAAATGTGTAAAATAAAGCCCATAAACATCCAAAAGGGGTAATATAATAGCAGGGAACAATCAAAAATTATAGATACGTTGGAGACGTATCAAGCATCCCCAAGCTTAATTCCTGCTCGTCCTCGAGTAGGTAAATGATAAAAAGAAATTTTTGATGTGGAATGCTACCTAGCATAATTCTCAATGTAATTTTCTTTATTGTGGCATGAATTTTCAGATCCAAATGATTCAAAATAAAAGCTTATAAAACACAAAAATAATAATGCTTCAAAGCATACTAACAAATAATCATGTCCTATCAAAATAGCATAGCCAGAGAAAGCTTATCCCTACAAAATGATATAGTTAGGCCATGCTTCATTTTCATTACACAAAATACTCCCATCATGCACAACCCCGATGACGAGCCGAGCAATTGTTTCATACTTTTTAATGCGCTTCAGTTTTTTCAACTCTTACACAATACATGAGCGTAAGCCATGGACATAGCACTATGGTGGTATATGGTGGTGGTTGTGAGGACAAAAAGGGAGAAGATAGTCTCACATCAACTAGGCGTATTAACGGGCTATATGGAGACGCCCATTAATAGATATCAATGTGAGTGAGTAGGGATTGATATGCAATGGATGCACTAGAGCTATAAATATATGAAAGCTCAACGAAAGAAACTAAGTGGGTGTGCATCCAACTTGCTTGCTCACGAAGAGCTAGGGAATTTTGAGGAAGCCCATCATTGGAATATACAAGCCAAGTTCTATAATGAAAAATTCCCACTTAGTATATAAAAGTGACAACATATGAGACTCTCTATCATGAAGATCATGGTGCTACTTTGAAGCACAAGTGTGGAAAAAGAGATAGTAGCTTTGTCCCTTCTCTCTTTTTCTCTCATTTTATTATTTTTCTTTTTCTTTTTTTCTTTTCTTTTTTTTTCTTTTGGACTTTCTTTTTTTTGGCCTTTCTCTTCTTTTTTTTCTCTTTTTTTCTTTTTGTAAAATCCGAAGTCTCATCCCGACTTGTGGGGGAATCATAGCCTTCATCATCCTTTCCTCACTAGGACAATGCTCTAATAATGAAGATCATCACACTTATATGGATTTACAACTCAAGAATTACAACTCAAAGCTAGAACAAGATATAACTCTATATGAATGCCTCCAGCGATGTACCGGGATATGCAATGAATCAAGAGCAACATGTATGAAAATTATGAAGGTGGACTTGCCACAAATACGATGTCAACTACATGATCATGCAAAAGAGCAATATGACAATGATGGGACGTGTCATAATAAACGTAACGGTGGAAAGTTGCATGGAAATATATCTCGGGATGGCTATGGAAATGCCATAATAGGTAGGTATGGTGGCTGTTTTGAGGAAGGTAAATAAAGGGTTCACGACACCGGCGAAAGTTGCATCATAATAATAAAGGCTAGCAAAGTAAAAGGATGAGTGTGCATATGTCCATGGACTCATATTAGTCAAAAAAGAACTCATATACTTATTGCAAAAGTCTACTTAGCCCTCAAAGCAAAGTACTACTACGCATGCCCCAAGAGGGATAGATTGGTAGGAAAAGACCATCGCTCGTCCCCGACTGCCACTCATAAGGAAGACAATCAAAAGAGCACCTCATGCAACAAATTTGTCACACAACTTTTACCATACGTGCATGCTACTTTTCTCAATTTCATAATTACCCACTAGCATGACCCTAACATTACTACCTTTATATCTCAAAACAATTATCAAGCATCAAGTTGATCATAGCATCCAATTCTTTTTCTATGATAGTTTTTATTATACCGAACTTGGATGCTCATCATTCTAGGACCAAATTATAACCATAGCAAATACCATGCTTTTCTAAAAGACTCTCAAAATAATATAAGTGAAGCATGAGAGACTAGAGATTTCTTCAAAATTAAGACACCACCGTGCTCTAAAAGATATAAGTGAAGTACTAGAGCAAAAACTATCAAGC
Source organism: Triticum aestivum (assembly GCF_018294505.1). Lineage (NCBI taxonomy): Eukaryota > Viridiplantae > Streptophyta > Magnoliopsida > Poales > Poaceae > Triticum > Triticum aestivum. The sequence continues at coordinate 321,865,020 of NC_057813.1, read as the reverse complement.
TCAAAAGATATAAGTGAAGCACATAGAGTATTCTAGCAAATTCTAATCAAATAGGCTTCTCCCAAAAGGTGTGTGCAGCAAGGATGATTGTGGTAAACTAAAAAGTAAACACTAATATAATACACGACGCTCCAAGCAAAACAGATATCATGTAGCAAATAAAAATATAGCTCCAAGTAAAGTTACCAATGAACGAAGACGAAAGAGGGGATGCCTTCCCGGGGCATCCCCAAGCTTAGGATTTTGGCTATTCTTGAATATCTTGGGGTGCCATGGGCATCCACAAGCTTAGGCTCTTGCCACTCCTTATTCCATAGTCCATAAGAGCTTTACCCAAAACTTGAAAACTTCACAACACAAAACTCAACAGGAAATCCTATAAGCTCCGTTAGTGAAAGAAAAAAACCACCACATAAGGTACTGCAATGAACTCATTCTTTATTTATTTTGGTGTTAAACCTACTGTATTCCAACTTCTCTATGGTTTATAAACTATTTTACTAACCATAGATGCATCAAAATAAGCAAACAACACACGAAAAACAGAATCTGTCAAAAACAGAACAGTCTGTAGCAATCTGTAACTAACGCAAACTTCTGGAATCTAAAAATCTTACCAAAATAGGACGTACTGGAAAATTTGTTTATTGATCAGCATCAAAAAGAATCAATGCAAAAGCCGTTTCTGTGATTTATTGAATTTTTTTCTCGTGAGCGCAAAGTTTCTGTTTTTCAGCAGAATCAAATCAACTATCATCATAGTTTATCCTATAGGTTCTACTTGGCACAAACACTAATTAAAAGATAAAAACCCATCTAAACAGAGACTAGATTCAAGATTTATTAAATAACATCAAGGAAAAATATTGGGTTGTCTCCCAACAAGCGCTTTTCTTTAAAGCCTTTTTAGCTAGGCATTGAGATTTCAATGATGCTCACATGAAAGACAAGAATTGAAGCACAAAGAGAGCATCATAAAACATGTGACAAACACACTTAAGTCTAACATAATTCCTATGCATAGGCATTTTGTAAGCAAACAAATTATCAAGGCAAGCAAAAGTTAGCATATGCAAGGAAGAACAATGAGATGATAGCAATCTCAACATGAAGAGAGGTAATCTAGTAACATGAAAATTTCTACAACCATATTTTCCTCTCTCATAATAATTACATGTAGGATCATAAGAAAAATAAACAAAATAGCTATCACATAAAATATTTTCAACACGATCCACATGCATGCAAAGTTGACACTCTTCCAAAATAGTGGGATTAACATTAACTAAAGTCATGACCTTTCCGAACCCACTTTTATCAAAAATATCATAAGATTGAACATACTCCAAATATGTGGGATCTAAAGTTGACACTCTTCCAAACCCACTTTAAATATTATTGCAAACACTATTATCAATCTCATATTCATCATGGGGCTTAAATAAATTTTCAAGGTTATAAGAAGAATCACCCCAATCATGATCATTGAAACAAGTAGTAGACATAGCAAAACTAGCATCCCCAAGCTTAGGGTTTTGCATATTATTAGCACGATTGACATCAAGAGAATTTCTAGGAAAATCATTGCAATCATGCTTTTTATTCAAGGAGTTATCGTGAATCTCTTCATAAATTTCTTCATCATAATTTTTAGATTCACAAATTTTGAGCAAAGCTTCATAAAGATAATCTAGTGTACAAAACTCACTAGCAATTGGTTCATCATAATTGGATCTCTTAAAGAGATTAGCAAGCGGATGAGGATCCATAGATCTTAGGTTCTCTGTTTAGCAATAAATAAGCATCTATTCCAACCAAACGAGCAAACGAAAGGGCAAGCAAAAGAGAGGAGAAGATTGGGAAAGAGAGGGCGAATAAAACGGCAAGGGTGGAGTGGGGGAGAGGAAAACGAGAGGCAAATGGCAAATAATGTAAATGCGAGGGAGATGGGTTTGTGATGGGTACTTGGTATGTATTGACTTGAGCGAAGACCTCCCCGGCAACGGCGCCAGAAATCCTTCTTGCTACATCTTGAGCTTGCGTTGGTTTTCCACGAAGAGGAGAGGGTGATGCAGCAAGTGTAGCGTAAGTATTTCCCTCAGTTTTGAGAACCAAGGTATCAATCCAGTAGGAGGCTCCTCAAAAGTCCCACACACCTACACAAACAAAATGAGAACACGCAACCAACGCGATAAAGGGGTTGTCAATCCCTTCACGGCCAGTTGCGAAAGTGAGATCTGATAGAGATAGTATGATAAGATAAATATATTTTTGGTATTTTATAATATAGATGCAAAAAGTAAAGATGCAAATAAAAGTAAATTGGAAGAAAATATGATAAGAGATAGACCCGGGGGGGCATAGGTTTCACTAGAGGCTTCTCTCGAGATAGCATAAGTATTACGGTGGGTGGACAAATTACTGTCGAGCAATTGATAGAAAAGCGAATAATTATGAGATTATCTAGGCATGATCATGTATATAGGCATCACATCCATAACAAGTAGACCGACTCCTGCCTGCATCTACTACTATTACTCCACACATCGATTGACTCCTGCCTGCATCTAGAGTATTAAGTTCACAAAGAACAGAGTAACGCCTTAAGCAAGATGACATGATGTAGAGGGATAAACTCATGCAATATGATATAAACCCCATCTTTTTATCCTCGATGGCAACAATACAATACGTGTCTTGCAACCCTTTTTGTCACTGGGTAAGAACACAGCAAGATTGAACCCAAAGCTAAGCACTTCTCCCATGGCAAGAAAGATCAATCTAGTAGGCCAAACCAAACCGATAATTCGAAGAGACTTGCAAAGATAACTCAATCATACATAAAAGAATTCAGAGAAGATTCAATTATTATCCATAGATAAACTTGATGATAAACCCACAATTCATCGGATCTCGACAAACACATGGCAAAAAGAGATTACATCGAATAGATCTCCACAAGAGAGGGGGAGAACATTGTATTGAGATCCAAAAAGAGAGAAGAAGCCATCTAGCTAATAACTATGGACCCGTAGGTCTATGGTAAACTACTCACAACTCATCGGAGGGGCAAGGATGTTGATGTAGAGGCCCTCTGTGGTTGATTCCCCCTCCGGCAGAATGCCGGCGAAGGCTCCAAGATGGGATCTCGCGGATACAGAAGGTTACGGCGGTGGAAATTGTGTTTCGGGTGCTCCCTGGATGTTTTCGGGGTACGTAGGTATATATAGGAGGAAGAAGTACATTGGTGGACGCCCGAGGGGCCCACGAGACAGGGATGCGCGCCCTCCTATCTCGTGGGAGCCTCGGCTCCTTCTTGGCTTGCACTCCAAGTCCTCCGGATCACGTTCGTTTCGGACGCCCGAAGGTTTCATTCCGTTTGGACTCCGTTTGATATTCCTTTTCTTCGAAATACTGAAATAGGCAAAAAAACAACAATATGGGCTGGGCCTCCGGTTAGCAGGTTAGTCCCAAAAATGATATATATGTGTAAAATAAAGCCCATAAACATCCAAAAGGGGTAATATAATAGCATGGAACAATCAAAAATTATAGATACGTTGGAGACGTATCAATCGCCACTTTACCAGAAGAGGAGCATTGGATGATTCAAGTTCAAGTTCCAGGAAGGACGTTCATGCCAGTCACTGAGCCCATAGAGTTTTCCTTTGATGCACCAACCTGGAGTCTAGGAAAGAGCATGGCAGCCCACATCACCATGGGACGCATTGGAGAAGTTTACCACAAGGATCTCAAGGATACTATCTACCAGATTTGTGGGCGCCGAGACGAGCAATGGGAGATGATCAGCACCAGGAGGGACAGGTCCATTGCAGCTTTCATCCAGGAGTTAAACCTGCACATTCGTCGCCAGGAGAACCAGATGTGTGCAGGCATGATAGACCTGAAGAAGGTAATGGTTAGGATCACGGAGCTGGAGGAAGAATTCAAGTCTACACGCGATGGATATGAGGAGGAAATGACAATACTCGTGGAGAAGAATGATGATTTGACAAGGAAGCTAGGAGTATTCATGGGAGACCCCGCGCCAGGAGGAGATGACGATGAATCCAAGGACATTCGTTAGGAGGACTACATCATCATCGACGACATCGACTCAGACCCCGACGATAGCGATGGTGACTATGTTGATGAAGCTGGAGCAGATATCATGGAGTCTTCTACCGATTAAACTTCTAGTCGACCACCATATCAGTAGTAGTATTCCCCCATGTATATAATATAGTCCGAGCACTTTTATAACGATAGTTAGACCGATTGTATGCCCTTGTTTGAATTGATTGAAGTGATATGGTTGTGTTTGTCTCATGTGCATATGGGTAGTGTTTTCCCTTTAGACCTCATTCTATTCTATTTTCTCACCTTTTCTAAACCCATCAGATGCCTCCGAGACGTGACAATGGATTTGCTTTCCCACCGGAGCTCACCCAGTTGATCCAGCAGCAGAATACCCTAATGCAGCTACTAGTCCAGAATCAGAACCAGGGGAACAACAACAACAACAACAACAACAACCCACAACCACCACCACCTGTTGATCACTTAGCCCGTTTTCTAAGGCTGAATCCGTCGGTGTTCTCTAGTAGCAACGAGCCAATTGTTGTAGATGATTGGATCCGCAAGATTGGAAGGGACCTGACCACTACAGGATGCACAGATGCGGAGAGAGCGTGTTTTGCCGCACATCAGTTTGATGGACCCGCAGCATCATGGTGGGAAAATTTCACAGCCACTTACCCCATTGATACTATTACATGGGACCAGTTTCAGCAGGCTTTCCGCACTGCCCATGTTTCAGTTGGAGCTATGAACATGAAGAAGCGCGAGTTTCGCAACTTGCGCCAAGGAGGACGCACAGTGGGCCATTATGTGGATGAGTTTAGTAAGTTAGCCTGTTATGCCCCGGATGACGTTGCTACAGATACTGCTAAGCAGGAGAAGTTTCTGGAAGGACTGAATGATGAGCTGAGCATGCAGTTGATGGTGGCAACCTTCAACAACTACCAGGAGTTGGTAGACAGAGCTCTTATGATTGAAGGGAAGCAGCAAGATATAGACAACCACAAGAGGAAGTATGGACAAGGGAAGTACAATTCAGGAGCTCAGCAGAGGCCTCGTTTTACCCTGAACTCAAGAGGAGACATTCACCATAACCATGGAGGCCATAATTCCAGTGGAGGAAGTTGCATAACCATAGTGGCTCCAAGAATGGGAATGGGAATGGAGGAAGCAACGGCCATAACCGTTCCGACCTAGCAACGCCCGCCAAGAAGGATCTAAGTCGCATTACTTGTTTCAAGTGCGGGAAGAATGGACGTTACGCCATGGAGTGTTCTAAAGCAAAGAATGGAAATGGCAATGGAAGCTCTGGGAGGAAGCCCAACCCTTTCAACAGGGGACAAGTGAACCACATTAGCGTGGAGGACGTTGAAGCGCAACCAGATGCAGTTATAGGTAAGTTTTTGGTTAAGTCATTTACTGCAATCGTTCTTTTTGATACTCGTGCATCACATTCATGCATATCAAGGTGATTTGTGGATAAGTATAACCTGCCAACCCAAGACCTTAGGTCACCCATGTTAGTAACCTCGCCAGGAGCAGAGTATATGGCTAGCCTTTGGTGTGATCGGTTACCATTAAGGATTGGTAACTACGTGTTCCCCTCAAACCTCATAGTGTTGGACTCACAAGGACTGGATGTAATATTAGGCATGGATTGGTTCTCAAAGTATGGAGGGAACATTGACCGCGCCAGTCATGACCCATAAGTGTAGGGGATCTATCGTAGTCCTTTCAATAAGTAAGAGTGTCGAACCCAGCGAGGAGCAGAAGGAAATGATAAGCGGTTTTCAGTAAGGTTTTCTCTGCAAGCACTGAAATTGTAGGTAGCAGATAATTTTGTGATAAGATAAATAGTAACGAGCAACAAGTAAATAAAGTAAATAAAGTGCAGCAAGGTGGCCCAATCCTTTATGTAGCAAAGGATAAGCCTGGAAAATTTCTAATAATGAGAAAGGAGCTCTCGAGGACACATTGGGAATTATCGTCAAGCTAGTTTTCATCACGCTCAAATGATTCGCGTTCGGTACTTTGATAATTTGATATGTGGGTGGACCGGAACTTGGGTACTGCCCTAACTTGGACAAGCATCCCACTTATGATTAACCCCTATTGCAAGCATTCGCAACTACAAAAGAAGTATTAAGGTAAACCTAACCACAACATTAAACATATGGATCCATATCGGCCCCTAACGAAGCAACGCATAAACTAGGGTTTAAGCTTCTGTCACTCTAGCAACCCATCATCTACTTATTACTTCCCCATGCCTTCCTCTAGGCCGAAATAATGGTGAAGTGTCATGTAGTCGACGTTCACATAACACCACTAGAGGAAAAGACAACATACATCTCATCAAAATATCGAACGAATACCAAATTCACATGACTACTATAGCAAGACTTCTCCCATGTCCTCAGGAACAAATGTAAATACTCACAAAGAATATTCATGTTCATAATCAGAGGAGTAATAATATGAATAAAGGATTTGAACATATGATCTTCCACCAAGTAAACCAATTAGTATCAACTACAAGGAGTAATCAACACTACTAGCAACCCACAGATACCAATTTGTAGTTTTGATACAAGATTGGATACAAGAGATGAACTAGGGTTTTGAGAGGAGATGGTGCTGGTGAAGATGTTGATGGAGATTGACCCCCTCCCGATGAGAGGATCATTGGTGATGACGTTGGTGATGATTTCCCCCTCCCGGAGGGAACTGTCCCCGGCACAACAACTCCGCTAGAGCCCTAGATTGATTCTGCCAAGGTTCCGCCTCGTGGCGGCGGAGTTTCATCCCATAAGCTTGCCCACAATTTTTTCCAGGGTTAATGTGATGATATAGTAGAGGATGGACGTCGGAGGCCCACCAGGGGGCCTAGGAGATAGGGGCGCGCCCTATAGGGGGGCGCCCCCTGTCTCCTGGACAGGGTGTGGGCCCCCTGGCCTATTTCTTTCACTCAGAAATTCTTATTAATTCCAAAAAGTTGTTTCGTGGAGTTTCAGGACTTTTGGAGTTGTGCAGAATAGGTTTCCAACATTTGCTCCTTTTCCATCCAGAATTCCAACTGCCGGCATTCCCCCTCTTCATGGTAAACCTTGTAAAATAAGAGAGAATAGCCATAAGTATTGAGATCTAATATGTAATAACAGCCCATAATGCAATTAATATTGATATAAAAGCATGATGCATAATGGACGTATCAACTCCCCCAAGCTTAGACCTCGCTTGTCCTCAAGCGGAAGCCGAAATCAAAAAATATGTCTGCATGTTTAGAGATAGAGGTGTCGATAAAAATAAAATACGGACATGAGGGCATCATGATCATTCTAATAACAGCAACATATATAAATTTTGTCATATGATTTCCTGTGCTCAAGTAACAAGCAATTCACAATATCAAGTATGGTTCAAAAACTTCACTGGGAACTAACAAACTATAATCTCAGTCAATGAAGCAATTGCAATTTATCCTAACCTTAGAAAGAGTCAATAATAGAGCTTTTCAACAAGCTCACATACTCAACCATCTCGTAGTCTCCTACAATTGCTAACACTCACGCAGTACTTGTGGTTATAGAGTTTCAGCCGGACACTGAGAAAGATAGGGGCTTATTGTGTCGCCTCCCCACGTATTCACCTTTAGGTGATGTCAACAATAATAGCCCATGCTAACTTACATCCAATTGGATATATATATCATGATGTTTCAAACACGAGGAGCTTGCCAAAGGATAAAAATAAAAAGGGAAAGGTGAGGATCACCTTTGACTCAAGCATAAAGTAAAAATATAAAGTAAAAGATAGGCCCTTCGCAGAGGGAAGCATAGGTTGTCATGCGCGTTTAGGGTTGATGCATAAAATCTTAATGCAAAAGAACGTCACTTTATATTGCCCCTTGTATGTGGACCTTTATTATGCAGTCCGTCGCTTTTATTACTTCCACAACAAGTTCGTACAAAGCTTATTTTCTCTGCACTAATAGAGAGCAATTTTTATTGCTTGCACCGATGACAACTTACTTGAAGGATCTTACTCAATCCATAGGTAGGTATAGTGGACTCTCATGGCAAAACTGGGTTTCAGGATATTTGGAAGCACAAGTAGTATTTCTACTTGGTGCTAGGAATTTGGCTAGCATGAGGGGGGAAAGGCAAGCTCAACATGTTTGGAAGGTCAATGACAATATGCTTTAACTGAGATGTCCGAAAACATAAACCATTACGATGTCTTCCTTGTCCAACATCAACTCTTTTAGCATGTCATACTTAATGGGTGCTTCACAATCATAAAAGATGTCCAAGATAATATATCTATATGTGAACCCCTCTTTCCTTATCACTTCCTATTAATTGCAACGATGAACAAGGCTATGATGTCTACTACACAACCTTCTTATTGTAGACGTTGTTGGGCCTGCAAGTGCATAGGTTTGTAGGACAGTAGCAAATTTCCCTCAAGTGGATGACCTAAGGTTTATCAATCCGTGGGAGGCGTAGGATGAAGATGGTCTGTCTCAAACAACCCTGCAACCAAATAACAAAGAGTCTCTTGTGTCCCCAACACACCCAATACAATGGTAAATTGTATAGGTGCACTAGTAGTTCGTGGTGATACAAGTGCAAAATAGATAGTAGATAAAGGTTTTTGTAATCTGAAATTATAAAAACAGCAAGGTAACAAGTGGTAAAAGTGAGCGTAAACGGTATTGCAATGATAGGAAACAAGGCCTAGGGTTCATACTTTCACTAGTGCAAGTTCTCTCAACAATAATAACATAGATAGATCATATAACAATCCCTCAACATGCAACAAAGAGTCACTCCAAAGACACTAATAGCGGAGAACGAACGAAGAGATTATGGTAGGGTACGAAACCACCTCAAAGTTATTCTTTCGGATCAATCTATTCAAGAGTTCATACTAGAATAAGACCTTAAGACACAAATCAACAAAAACCCTAATGTCACCTAGATACTCCATTGTCACCTCAAGTATCCGTGGGCATGATTATACGATATGCATCACACAATCTCAGATTCATCTATTCAACCAACACAAAGTACTTCAAAGAGTGCCCCAAAGTTTCTACCGAAGAGTCAAGAACGTGTGCCAACCCCTATGCATAGGTTCATGGGCGGAACCCGCAAGTTGGTCACCAAAACATACATCAAGAGGCACATGATATCACATTGTCACCACAGATAAGCACGGCAAGACATACATCAAGTGTTCTCATAAAAGGCTCAATCTGATAAGATAACTTCAAAGGGGAAACTCAATTCATCACAAGAGAGTAGAGGGGGAGAAACATCATAAGATCCAACTATAATAGGAAAGCTCGGGATACATCAAGATTGTGCCATAGAGGGAACACGAGAGAGAACACGAGAGAGAGAGATCAAACACATAGCTACTGGTACATACCCTCAGCCTCGAGGGTGAACTACTCCCTCCTCGTCATGGAGAATGCCGGAATGATGAAGATGGCCACCGGTGAAGGATCCCCCCTCCGGCAGGGTGCCGGGAAGGGCTCCCGAGAGGTGTTTGGTGGCTACAGAGGCTTGCGGCGGCGGAACTCCCGATCTATATTGATATTCGATGGTTTTAGGGTACGTAGGCATATATAGGCGAAAGAAGTCGGTCGGGGGCTGCTCGAGGGGTCCACGAGACATGGAGGCGCGCCCTGTAGGGGGGGGCTATCTCCTGGGCTCCTCGAAGATCTTGTGACTTGATCTCCAAGCCTCCAGGATGATATTCTTCCAAAAAATCACGATGCCGAAGGTTTCATTCCATTTGGACTCCATTTGATATTCCTTTTCTTCGAAATACTGAAACAGGCAATAAAACAGCAATATGGGTTGGGCCTCCGGTTAATAGGTTAGTCACAAAAGTAATATAAAAGTGTATAATAAAGCCCATAATCATTCAAAACAGATAATATAATAGCATCAATGCTTCATAAATTATAGATACGTTGGAGACGTATCAAGCATCCCCAAGCTTAATTCCTACTCGTCCTCTAGTAGGTAAATGATAAAAGAAAGAATTTATGCTGTGTGAATGCTAGAGGTGCACAATTTGATCAATGATAATTTCAGTCACCTTTTCTAGCATGATAATATGTCATAACAGTAGTTCATCTCATAAAACTTTTCACGATAACATAACAACAATTCACATGTTGAAGCATAGACCATAAACTTTCTTGAAAACTAGCAAACTTCATTCTTAGTCATCAAACAATTGCAATTCATCTTACTTTCAGGAAGAGTCTATGTCAGAGCTTTGATTTAGCAAACTTCACATACTCAACTATCATATAGTCTTCTACAATTGCTAACACTCACCCAATACTTGTGGTTATGAAGTTTTAATCAGACACAGAGAAAGATTGGGGCTTATAATGTTGCCTCCAAACGTATTCACCTTTGGGTGATGTCAAAAATAATAGTTCATGCTAACGTACATCCAATTGGATATATATATATCAGGATCACCCCACCACAAAGTGCTTGCCAAAGGATAAAATGAAAAAGGGAAAGGTGAAGATCACCTTGACTCTTGCATAAAGTAAAAGACATAAAGTAAAGATAGGCCCTTCGCAGAGGGAAGCAGAGGTTGTCATCTGCTTTTAGGGTTGGATACACAAAATCTTAATGTGAAAGAACGTCACTTTATATTGCCCCTTGTATATGGACCTTTATTATGCAGTCCGTTGCTTTTATTGCTTCCATAACAAGTTCGTACAAAGCTTATTTTCTCCGCACTAATAAGTCATGCATATTTAGAGAGCAATTTTTATTGCTTGCACCGATGACAACTTACTTGAAGGATCTTACTCAATCCATAGGTAGATATGGTGGACTCTCATGGCAAAACTGGGTTTAAGGATATTTGAAAGCACAAGTAGTATCTCTACTTGGTGCTAGGAATTTTGGCTAGCATGAGGGGGAAAGGCAAGCTCAACATGTTTGAATGATCCATGACAATATACTTTAACTGAGATGCGAGAAAACATAACCCATTATGTTGTCTTCCTTGTCCAACATCAAGTCTTTAGCATGTCATACATAATGAGTTCTCCCAATTATGAAAGATGTCTATGATAATATATTTATATGTGAAATCTCCCTTCCCTCAATATTCTTTCATGGATTGTTCAAATGACTAATACAATGTCTGCTAACCGTCAATAAATTTACAACCTCTACTTCTTTGATGTGAAGTCATTACTCCCCATGGGATAAGCAAAAGAGACATGTATAATTTCAGATTTATGACATTCAACTCATTCAACCATTTACTCATAGGATATAAGTGAAGCACACAAGTAAATGACAAACTACTCCAAAAAGATATAAGTGAAGATCAATGAGTAGCTAAATAATTATGCAACTATGTGAAGACTCTCTCTCATTTAAGAATTTCAGACCTTGGTATTGTATTCAAGCAGCAAGCAAACAAAATAAAATGACATTGCAAGGATAGCACAACTCATGTGAAGAAGCAAAAACTTAGGTTCAACCGCTACTAACCGATAGTTGTTGAAGAAGAAAGGTGGGATGCCTACCGGGGCATCCCCAAGCTTATATGCTTGAGACTTCTTGAAATATTATCTTGGGGTGCCTTGGGCATCCCCAAGCTTGAGCTTTTATGTCTCCTTAATTCCTCTCATATCATGGTTTCTCTTCTTTTTATCAAAAGCTTCATTCACAAAAAACTCAACAAGAACTCATCAGATCGGTTAGTATAAACCAATGCAAAACCTTATCACTTTCTACTGTAACAAATCACTAAAATTATTATTCACCATTGCATACTAAATGCCTCTGCATATTTAATACTTCTATCCTCAAATAGAATCATTAAACAAGCAAACATACGCAAACAATGCAAACATAACAGCAATCTGCCAAAACAGTACAGTCTGTAAAGAATGCAAGAGTATCAGTACTTATCTAACTCCAAAAATTATGAACTAAAATTCCCACTGTAATAAATTTATCAGAGCTTAATATTCAAAAAGATTCAACGTTATACCATTCTCTGACTTTTCTAGGTAATTTTTGCAACAACGGTAAACTTTCTGTTTTCAAACAGCAACATGTATACTAGCAAAATAAGCATGGTAAAGGCTATCCTTGACATTTTTATTGAAAATAAAGATTCAAAAAATTATTCTAACTAACAGCAAGCAAAAACTAACAAAAGAAAATGACGCTCCAAGCAAAACACATATCATGTGGCGAATAAAAATATAGCTCCAAGTAAAGTTACCGATGAACGAAGACGAAAGAGGGGATGCCATCCGGGGCATCCCCAAGCTTAGGCTCTTGTTTGTCCTGGAATATTACCTTGGTGTGCCTTGGGCATCCCCAAGCTTATTCTCTTGCCACTCCTTATTCCATAGTCCATCAAATCCTTACCCAAAACTTGAAAACTTCAACCACACAAAACTCAAACAAAACTCGTAAGCTCCGTTAGTATAAGAAAACAAACCACCACTTTAAAGTACTGTAATGAACTCATTCTAAATTCATATTGGTGTAAAACCTACTGTATTCCAACTCCTCTATGGTTCATACCACTTAATACTAGCCATAGATGCATCAAAATAAGCAAACAACACAATGAAAACAGAATCTGTCAAAAAAAGAACAGTCTGTAGTGATCTGTATCAAACGTATACTTCTTGAACCCCAAAAATTATGAAATAAATTGCTGGACCTGAGTAATTTGTCTATTAATCATCTTCAAAAAGAATAAACCTAAAATCACTCTCCAGTAAAAAAAGGCAGCTAAACTCGTGAGCGCAAAAGTTTCTGTTTTTTACAGCAAGATCACATAAACTTCACCCAAGTCTTCCCAAAGGTTCTACTTGGCACTTTATTGAAAAAAAAGCTATAAAACATGATACTACAGTAGAATAATCATGTGGACACACAAAAACAGTAAGGATAAATATTGGGTTGTCTCCCAACAAGCGCTTTTCTTTTAACGCCCCTAGCTTGGCATGATGAAATGATGCTCACATAAAAGATAAGAATTGAAACATAAAGAGAGCATCATGAAGAATATGACTAGCACATTTAAGTCTAACCCACTTCCTATGCATAGGGATTTTGTGAGAAAACAACTTGTGGGAACAATAATTAACTAGCATAGGATGGCACAACAAGCATAACTTCAAAATTTTAAGCACATAGAGAGGAAACTTGATATTATTGCAATTCCTACAAGCATATGTTCCTCCCTCGTAATAATTTTCCGTAGCATCATGAATGAATTCAATAATATAACCAGCACCTAAAGAATTCTTTTCATGATCTACAAGCATAGAAAATTTACTACTCTCCACACAAGCAAATTTCTTCTCATGAATATTAGTGGGAGCAAACTCAACAAAATAACTATCATGTGAGGCATAATCCAATTGAAAACTAAAATCATGATGACAAGTTTCATTGTTATCATTATTCTTAATAGCATACAAGTCATCACAATAATCATCATAGATAGCAACTTTGTTCTCATAATCAATTGGAACCTCTTTCGAAATAGTGGAATCATCACTAAATAAAGTTGACACTCTTCCAAATTCACTTTCATATTCATCACAATAAGATTCAATATTCTCAAAAATAGTGGGATCACTACTTCATAAAGTTGACACTCTTCCAAACCCACTTTCATCAATATAATCATCATAAATAGGAGGCATGCTTTCATCATAATAAATTTGCTCATCAAAACTTGGGGGACAAAATATATCATATTCATCAAACATAGCTTCCCCAAGCTTGTGGCTTTGCATATCATTAGCATCATGGATATTCAAGGAATTCATACTAACAACATTGCAATTATGCTCATCATACAAAGATATAGTACCAAACATTCTAATGCATTCTTCTTCTAGCACTTGAGCACAATTTTCCTTACCATCATTCTCACGAAAGATATTAAAAAGATGAAGCGTATGAGACAAACTCAACTCCATTTTTTTGTAGTTTTCTTTTATAATCTAAACTAGTGATAAAACAAGAAACAAATAGACTCAATTGCAAGATCTAAAGATATACCTTCAAGCGCTAACCTCCCCGGAACCGGCACCATAAAAGAGCTTGATGTCTACTACACAACCTTCTTCTTGTAGACGTTGTTGGGCCTGCAAGTGCACAGGTTTGTAGGACAGTAGCAAATTTCCCTCAAGTGGATGATCTAAGGTTTATCAATCCGTGGGAGGCGTAGGATGAAGATGGTCTCTCTCAAACAACCCTGCAACCAAATAACAAAGAGTCTCTTGTGTCCCCAACACACCCAATACAATGGTAAATTGTATAGGTGCACTAGTTCGTGGTGATACAAGTGCAAAATAGATAGTAGATAAAGGTTTTTGTAATCTGAAATTATAAAAACAGCAAGGTAACAAGTGGTAAAAGTGAGCGTAAACGGTATTGCAATGATAGGAAACAAGGCCTAGGGTTCATACTTTCACTAGTGCAAGTTCTCTCAACAATAATAACATAGATAGATCATATAACAATCCCTCAACATGCAACAAAGAGTCACTCCAAAGACACTAATAGCGGAGAACAAACGAAGAGATTATGGTAGGGTACGAAACCACCTCAAAGTTATTCTTTCGGATCAATCTATTCAAGAGTTCGTACTAGAATAACACCTTAAGACACAAATCAACCAAAACCCTAATGTCACCTAGATACTCCATTGTCACCTCAAATATCCGTGGGCATGATTATACGATATGCATCACACAATCTCATATTCATCTATTCAACCAACACAAAGTACTTCAAAGAGTGCCCCAAAGTTTCTACCGAAGAGTCAAGAACGTGTGCCAACCCCTATGCATAGGTTCATGGGGGGAACCCGCAAGTTGGTCACCAAAACATACATCAAGAGGCACATGATATCCCATTGTCACCACAGATAAGAACGGCAAGACATACATCAAGTGTTCTCATAAAAGACTCAATCCGATAAGATAACTTCAAAGGGGAAACTCAATTCATCACAAGAGAGTAGAGGGGGAGAAACATCATAAGATCCAACTATAATAGCAAAGCTCGGGATACATCAGATCGTGCCATAGAGGGAACACGAGAGAAAACACAAGAGAGAGAGAGATAAAACACATAGCTACTGGTACATACCCTCAGCCTCGAGGGTGAACTACTCCCTCCTCGTCATGGAGAATGCCGGGATGATGAAGATGGCCACAGGTGAAGGATCCCCCCTCCAGCAGGGTGCTGAGAAGGGCTCCCAAGAGGTTTTTGGTGGCTACAGAGGCTTGCGGCGGCGGAACTCCCGATCTATCTTGATATTCGATGGTTTTAGGGTACATAGGCATATATAGGCGAAAGAAGTCGGTCGGGGGGTGCTCGAGGGGTCCACAAGACAAGGGGCCGCGCCCTGTAAGGGGGGCGCTCCCCCCTATCTACTGGGATCCTCGAGGATCTTCTGACTTGATCTCCAAGCCTCCAGGATGATATTCTTCCAAAAAATCACGATGTCGAAGGTTTCATTCTGTTTGGACTTTGTTTGATATTCCTTTTCGTCGAAATACTGAAAGAGGCAATAAAACAGCAATATGGGTTGGGCCTCCGGTTAATAGGTTAGTCCCAAAAGTAATATTAAAAGTGTATAATAAAGTCCATAATCATTCAAAACAGATAATATAATAGCATGAATGCTTCATAAATTATAGATACGTTGGAGACGTATCAGGCTACGTTCATCAACTCTCAACAATTTGTATGCCTCATACTTTCTATATGTGAAGTTATTACTATCCATAAGATCAATATGAACTCTTTTATTCTTTCTACTTTCTCAAGATCATAGCACATAGCAAAGACCTTGACTCAACACTAAACTTTATTATAGATAGCACACGGACTTGATTACATAAAGAGATCACAAAGCAAAACTCAAACTACTTGATATCAAGACATCAAACTACTAGATCAAGATACTACAAGAAGGATTGAACTAAATAAAGCGGTAAATATAGGAGTGTGATGGTGATACGATACCGGGGCACCTCCCCCAAGCTTGGAAGTTGCCACGGGGAGTGCCCATACCCATGTGATTATGTCCTCGAAGGTGATGGAGGTGGTGATGATGACGGTGGATAATCGCACCTTGAGCGTAAAAGTTCCTCCAACTTGCGGATAATGCCCTTAAGCCCAGCAATATGATCCTTCAACAGAATATTCTCCTGTGTGAGATACTTCTTCTGTATGCGGGCTAACTCAATCATCTTGAAAGCTTCAATCTCTGTTGGAGTAAAGAGGTTAGGTAAAGGTTGAGGGATATCTTCTTCTTTCACCGCTGGAGCTTGAACTTCCATGGCTTCCTTGATCCCTTCATCCTGGTTGATCTCTTCTAGTTCTTCTCTTTTCAGCTCTATCTTCAAAAGCCAAGCATCCTTGTCTTCATTGTTGGAGGAGGGTGAAGTCATGGTGCTCTAAATCTGAAACCGAAACAGCTCGAAACGAAAACAGAGGATATTTGCGTGATACGGTGGTCAAAACCTTCGGGAGTATATATAATGAATTTTTACCGACCAAAATACGTAACGTGAAAGAAAACGGGGTCCGGGAGGCACACGAGGTGCCCACGAGACAGGGGGGTGCCCCCTACAGGGGGGGCGCCCTCAACTCTCGTGGGAGCCTCATGTCCCTTTCGGACTACTTCTTTCTTCCTAAAATTCTTAAATAATTCAAAACTAATAAAAATTGTTATTGCAGTTGTTTTGGAGTCGGTTTACTTATGGTACCACATACCTATGCCTTTTCGGTGTCTGGAACGTTCTGGAAAGTGTCCCTTATGTATTCCTCAGAGGTTATGGTTTCAATAATATTAGTTTCAACATTGATAGGATTACCTGAAATATAGTGTTTAATTCTTTGACTGTTTACCACCCTCGGATTCGTGCCTTCGAAGTTGTTGATTTTTATAGCACCAGAACGGTAGACCTCCTCGATAACGTAGGGACCTTCCCATTTTTATAGAAGTTTTCCTGCAAAAAATCTTAAGCGAGAGTTCAATAATAACACATAATCTCATACGTTAAACTCACGCTTTTGTATCCTCTTATCATGCCAATGTTTGACTTTTTCTTTGAAAAGCTTGGCATTCTCATATGCTTGGGTTCTCCATTCATCAAGTGAGCTAATATCAAATAACCTCTTCTCACCGGCAAGTTTGAAGTCATAATTGAGCTCTTTAATAGCCCAATGTGCCTTATGTTCAAGTTCAAGAGGTAAATGACACGCTTTTCCATAAACCATGTTATAAGGAGACATACCCATAGGATTTTTGTATGTAGTTCTATAGGCCCATAATGCATCATCAAGTTTTTTGGACCAATTCTTTCTAGATCTATTCACAGTCTTTTGCAAAATTAATTTGAGCTGTCTATTGCTCAACTCTACTTGACCACTAGACTGCGGATGATAAGGAGATGCTATTCTATGATTGACATCATACTTAGCAAGCATCTTACGGAAAGCACCATGAATAAAATGTGAACCACCATCAGTCATAAGATATCTGGGGACTCCAAACCTTGGAAAAATAACTTCTTTAGAAGTGTTATGATCAGCACTACTAGTTGGAATAGCTTCTACCCACTTAGTAACGTAATCAACAACAACTAAGATATGTGTATAACCATTAGAGGCAGGAAAAGGTCCTATGTAATCAAAGCCCCAAACATCAAACGGTTCAATAAGAAGAGAGTAATTCATAGGCATTTCTTGTCGTCTACTAATGTTACCTATTCTTTGACATTCATCACAGGATAAGACAAACTTACGAGCATCTTTGAAAAGAGTAGGCCAATAAAAACCAGATTGTAGTACCTTGTGTGCAGTTCTATCTCCAGCGTGGTGTCCTCCATAAGATTCAGAGTGACACTTACGTAGAATCTGTTCCTGTTCATGCTCAGGCACACAATGTCTAATAACACCATCTACTCCTTCTTTATAAAGGTGTGGATCATCCCTGAAGTAATGTCTTAAATCATAAAAGAACTTTTTCTTTTGCTGGTATGTGAAACTAGGCGGTATAAATTTAGCAACAATGTAATTAGCATAATCAGCATACCAAGGAGCAGTACGAGAAGCATTGACGACCGCTAATTGTTCATCAGGGAAGCTATCATTAATAGGTAGTGGGTCATCAAGAACATTCTCTAACCTAGACAAATTATCTGCAACGGGGTTCTCAGCTCCTTTTCTATCAACAATATGCAAGTCAAATTCTTGGAGCAAGAGAACCCATCTAATAAGTCGAGGCTTAGCATCTTTCTTTTCCATAAGATATTTAATAGCAGCATGATCAGTGTGAATATTAACTTTTGAATCAACAATATAAGGTCTAAACTTATCACATGCAAACACAACTGCTAAGAACTCTTTTTCAATAGTAGCATAATTTCTTTGAGCAGTATCAAGATTCTTACTGGCATACTGGATAACATTCAATTTCTTATCAACTCTTTGCCCAAGAACAGCACCTACAGCATAATCACTAGCATCGCACATAATTTCAAAAGGTAAATTCCAATCAGGTGGCTGAACAATAGGTGCAGTGATCAAAGCTTTCTTAAGTGTTTCAAAAGCTTCTACACAATCATCATCAAAGACAAAAGGGATATCTTTTTTCAATAAATTAGTCAGAGGCCTAGAGATTTTAGAAAAGTCCTTAATGAACCTCCTATAAAAACCGGCATGACCAAGGAAACTTCATATACCTTTTATGTCCTTGGGACATGGCATCTTTTCAATAGCATCAACTTTGGTTTTATCAACTTCAATACCTCTCTCGGAGATCTTGTGCCCCAAGACAATGCCTTCATTAACCATAAAGTGACACTTTTCCCAATTCAAGACGAGACTAGTGTCTTCGCATCTATGCAAAACTCGATCAAGGTTGCTCAAACAATCATCAAAGGAGGATCCATAGACGGAGAAGTCATCCATGAATACCTCACAAATCTTTTCACAAAAATCAGAGAATATAGCCATCATGCATCTTTGAAAGGTAGCAGGTGCATTACATAAACCAAAAGGCATACGTCTATAAGCAGAAGTACCAAAAGGGCAAGTAAAAGTAGTTTTAGATTGATCCTTCACTGACACAGGTATCTGAGAGAAACCAGAATAACCATCTAGAAAGCAAAAATGTGTGTGTTTGGATAGCCTTTCTAGCATTTGATCAATAAAAGGTAAAGGGTAATGATCTTTCTTAGTAGCTTTATTCAACTTACAGAAATCAATTACCATCCTATAACCTATAATAATTCTGTACGGGATCAATTCATCCTTATCATTAGGAACGACGGTAATACCTCCCTTTTTAGGGACACAATGGACAGGGCTTACCCATTCACTATCAGCAACGGGATAAATAATACCTGCCTCAAGGATCTTTAGTATCTCCTTTCTTACCACTTCCTTCATCTTGGGATTTAATCGTCTTTGAGGATCTCTAATTGGTTTGGCATCTTTCTCCACTGAAATCTTGTGTTGACATAATGTGGGACTAATGCCCTTAAGATCATCCAGAGTATATCCAATAGTTGCACGGTGCTTGTTCAGAGTTTTCAATAATCTTTCTTCTTCTTTCTCTGAAAGGTTAGCACTAATAATAACAGGATATATTTCTTTTTCATCAAGATAAGCATACTTAAGATTATCAGGTAATGGTTTAAGTTCAAACACGGGATCACCCTTGGGTGGAGGGGGATCCCCAAGAATTTCAACGGGAAGGTTATGTTTCAGCATGGGTTCCTGTTTAAGGAACACTTCATCTATTTCTTCCCTTTCCTTCATAAACATATCATTTTCATGGTCTGGCAAATATTGTTCTAAAGGATCAGTTGGAGGAACAGCAATGGAAGCAAGACCAATAATCTCATCCTTACTAGGTGGTTCCCTTTCACGAGGTTGTCTACTAAACTTAGCAAAATTAAACTCATGAGACATACCATCTATGCCAATAGTAACAATATTCCTTTCACGATTAATATTAGAACTAGCAGTATTCAAGAAGGGCCTGCCAAAAATAATGGGACAAAAGGCATCTTGTGGGGAAGCAAGAACAAGAAAATCAGCAGGGTATTTAACCTTCCCACACAAAACTTCAACATCTCTAACAATCCCAATAGGTTTAATGGTATCCCTATTAGCAAGCTTAATAGTAACAAGAATGTCTTCTAATTCAATGGGTGCAATGTAATACATAATTTCTTTATAAAGATCATAAGGTATCGCACTAGCGCTGGCACCCATATCACATAAGCCATGGTAACAATGATCTTCTATTTTAATAGAAATAACAGGCGTGCCTACGACAGGTCTACGTGTCTTAGTATCAGGTCTAGCAATATTAGCCGTCTCACCCAAGAAAGAAATAACATGCCCATCTAAGTCCTCATCCAAGAGATCTTTAACCATAGCAATACTAGGTTCAACATTAATTTGCTCAGGAGGTGTATAAGTCCTAGTATTACTGTTACGAACAACAGCCGAAGCTTTAGCATGATCCTTTATCCTAACAGGGAAAGGAGGTTTCTCAACATAAGCAGTAGGAACAATAGGATCACTATAGGTAATAGTCTTTTCTTCGACTGTAGTAGGTGCAACTACTTTCACTTCAATAGGAGGATTATATTTAAACCACTTCTCCTTAGGGAGATCAACGTGAGTAGCAAAAGATTCACAAAAAGTAGCTACTATCTCAGAATCAAGTCCATACTTAGCTCTAAATCCATGAAAAACATCGGTATCCATAAAAGATTTAACACAATCGAACTTAGGTGTCATACCTGACTCCTTACCATCGTCGGAACCCCAATCTTCAGAGTTGCATTTAATTCTTTCCAATAAGTCCCATTTGAAATCATTAGTCTTCAGCATATAAGAACCAGCACAGGAAGTATCGAGCAAGTTGCGATTATCAAGATAAAGCCGAGCATAGAAATTCTGAATAATCATTTCCCGAGAGAGCTCATGATTGGGGCATGAATATAACATTGACTTAAGCCTCCCCCAAGATTGAGCGATGCTTTCTCCTTCGCGAGGCCAGAAATTATATATGTAATTACGATCACGATGAACAATATGCATAGGATAGAACTTCTGGTGAAATTCCAACTTCAATCGCTTATAATTCCAAGATCTTGTATCATCACATAGCCTATACCATGTCATTGCATCTCCCTTCAAAGATAAAGGGAAGACCTTCCTTTTGACAACATCATCGGGAATACCTGCAAGCTTAAATAATACACAAACTTCATCCACAAAGATAAGGTGTAAATCGGGATGCAATGTTCCATCTCCTGCAAATGGATTAGCTAGCAGTTTCTCTATCATAGCCGAAGGAATATCAAAGTAAATATTTTCATAAAGTTTAGTAGGTTGAGGAGCAACTCTTTGCTCTTCTGGTTGGGGTGAAGATACCCCAAAGAAGCCCCTCAAAGGATTAGTTTCCATAGTGACAAGTAACAGAAAATTTCAGCACACTATATAAATGTTTCCTTACCAAGTTCCACTCACCAAAAGCGCTACACTCCCCGGCAACGGAGCCAGAAAAGAGTCTTGATGACCCACAAGTGTAGGGGATCTATCGTAGTCCTTTCGATAAGTAAGAGTTTCGAAGCCAACGAGGAGCAGAAGGAAATGATAAGCGGTTTTCAGTAAGGTTTTCTCTGCAAGCACTGAAATTGTAGGTAGCAGATAGTTTTGTGATAAGATAAATAGTAACAAGAAACAAGTAAATAAAGTGCAGCAAGGTGGCCCAATCCTTTATGTAGCAAATTATAAGCCTGGACAATTTCTAATAATGAGAAAGGAGCTCCCGAGGACACATTGGGAATTATCGTCAAGCTAGTTTTCATCACGCTCAAATGATTCGCGATCGGTACTTTGATAATTTGATATGTGGGTGGACCGGAACTTGGGTGCTGCCCTAACTTGGACAAGCATCCCACTTATGATTAAACCCTATTGCAAGCATCTGCAACTACAAAAGCAGTATTAAGGTAAACCTAACCACAGCATTAAACATATGGATCCATATCAGCCCCTAATGAAGCAACGCATAAACTAGGGTTTAAGCTTCTATCACTCTAGCAACCCATCATCTACTTATTACTTCCCCATGCCTTCCTATAGGCCCAAATAATGGTGAAGTGTCATGTAGTCGACGTTCACATAACACCACTAGAGGAAAAGACAACATACATCTCATCAAAATATCGAACGAATACCAAATTCACATGACTACTAATGGCAAGACTTCTCCCATGTCCTCAGGAACAAATGTAAATACTCACAAAGCATATTCATGATCATAATCAGAGGAGTAATAATATGAATAAAGGATCTGAACATATGAGCTTCCACCAAGTAAACCAATTAGTATCAACTACAAGGAGTAATCAACACTACTAGCAACCCACAGGTACCAATTTGTGGTTTTGATACAAGATTGGATACAAGAGATGAACTAGGGTTTTGAGAGGAGATGGTGCTGGTGAAGATGTTGATGGAGATTGACCCCCTCCCGATGAGAGGATCGCTGGTGATGACGTTGGTGATGATTTCCCCCTCCCGGAGGGAAGTGTCCCTGGCAGAACAGCTCCGCCAGAGCCCTAGATTGATTCTGCCAAGGTTCCGCCTCGTGGCGGCGGAGTTTCGTCCCGTAAGCTTGCCCACGAATTTTTCCAGGGTAAATGTGATGATATAGCAGAGGATGGACGCCAGAGGCCCACCAGGGGGCCCAGGAGATAGGGGCGCGCCCTATAGGGGGGGGGCTCCCCCTGTCTCCTGGACAGGGTGTGGGCCCCCTGGCCTATTTCTGTCGCTCAGAAATTCTTATTAATTCCAAAAAGTTGTTTCGTGGAGTTTCAGGACTTTTGGAGTTGTGCAGAATAGGTTTCCAACGTTTGCTCCTTTTCCAGCCAGAATTCCAGCTGCAGGCATTCCCCCTCTTCATGGTAAACCTTGTAAAATAAGAGAGAATAACCATAAGTATTGAGATATAATATGTAATAACATCCCATAATGCAATAAATATTGATATAAAAGCATGATGCAAAATGGACGTATCAGCCAGTAAGTCGATTATGCTCACCACCCCAGAAGGAAGAAGGATTAATTATGTATCCCGGCATGTGCCGAAGAGGACTCAAGTGAATTCCTTATCAGGAGTTGTACAGGAGGAAGTACCAGTGGTGTCGGATTTCCCTGGCGTATTTCCAGAGGAGTTGCCAGCCATGCCACTGGATAGAGACATAGAGTTTTTGATTGAGCTTTTTCCAGGCACAGGGCGAATATCTAAGAGACCGTATTGGATGCTCGCAAAGGATTTGGAGGAAATTAAGAAGCAAATTAAGGAGTTACTGGATAAAGGCTATATTCTCCCAAGTTCGTCACCTTGGGGATCCCCAGTACTTCTAGTGGATAAGAAGGATGGATCGATAAGGATGGTTGTTGATTATCGTGGGTTGAATGAAGTGACGATCAAGAACAAGTACCCACTGCCGATGATCAATGATTTATTTGACCAGTTGCAAGGAGCTAAAGTATTTTCCAAGATTGATCTGCGATAAGGATACCATCAGCTGAAGATTCGAGAGAAGGATATACCTAAGACAGCTTTTACCACAAGGTACGGGCTATATGAGTATACTGTTATGTCATTTGGTCTGACTAATGCACCTACATATTCCATGAACATGATGAACAAGGTGTTTATGGAGTTTTTGGATAAGTTCATCATAGTGTTCATTGATGATATATTGGTTTACTCAAAGAATGAAGAGGAGCATAAGGAGCATTTGTGTTTTCTTCTCAAGAAGCTCAGGGAGCATCAGTTATATGCTAAGTTCAGCAAGTGTGAATTTTGGGTGAAGGAAGTTGGATTCCTCGGACATGTTATATCCCGAGAAGGAATAGCAGCAGACCCCACCAAGGTTGTCACTATGACTAAATGAGAATCACCCACGTCGGTTGGAGAGATCCGGAGTTTTCTTGGACTCCCAGGATACTACAGAAGGTTCATTGAGAATTTCTCCAAGATTGCCAAGCCCATGACGGAGTTGTTGAAGAAGGACACCAAGTTCAAATGGACAGAGGATTGTGAGGCCAGTTTTCAGGAGTTGAAGAAAAGTTTGGTTACAGACCCAGTGTTGATTCTTCTAGATCAATGCAAGGATTATCAAGTGTATTGCGATGCTTCATGTCGAGGACTTGGAGTGCTTATGCAGAAGGGAAGAGTTGTTTCATATGCCTCACGACAGCTTAAACCTCATGAGTTGAATTATGCTACACATGATTTGGAGTTAGCAGCCGTAGTGCATGTGTTGAAGACATGAAGACATTTTCTCATCGGAAACCATTGTGAGGTGTACACGGACCGCAAGAGTTTGAAGTATATCTTCATGCAGAAGGAGTTGAATCTCAGGCAGAGGAGATGGTTGGAGCTCATCAAGGATTATGATATGAAGTTACACTATCATCCCGGAAAGGCTAATGTAGTAGCCGATGCGTTGAGTCACAAGAGTCATGTCAATACACTCATGATAGGAGGATTACCCAAGGAGTTAGCTGAGGATCTTCACGAGCTATGTTTGGAAATAGTTCCGAGAGGCTGTGTAGCAGCATTGGAAATTCAATCTACTTTGATGGATAAGATCAGAGAAGCTCAGAAGACTGACAAAGAGATTGCTGAGATAAAGGAAAGGATGAGCAAAGGAAAGGCTAAAGGATTTTGTGAGGATGAGCATGATACTTTATGGTTTGAGGATCGTGTATACGTGCCTAATGACCCCGAGATCAGGAAGTTGATTCTGCAGGAGGCCCATGATTCGCTGTATTCGATTCACCCAGGAAATACCAAGATGTATCTGATTTAAAGGACAGTTTATGGTAGACCGGAATGAAGAAAGATATTGCAGAGTATGTAGCAGTATGTGATGTATGTCAGAGAGTGAAGGCAGAGCATCAGAAGCCAGCAGGTTTGCTACAGCCATTGCCGATACCTGAATGGAAGTGGGACAAGCTAGGCATGGACTTTATCACAGGATTGCCCAAAACTCGTTCAGGCTATGACTCAATATGGGTTGTAGTCGATCGGTTGACGAAGGTAGCTCATTTCATCCCAGTGAAGACCACTTACACTAGTGCTAAGTTGGCAAAGATATACATGACCAGGATCGTATGTCTGCATGGAGTTTCGCGGACCATTCTATCACACAGAGGAATCCAGTTTACCTCAAAGTTTTGGAATCAGTTGCATGAGACTTTGAGTACTAGGCTAGAGTTTAGTACAGCCTTTCATCCATAGACAGATGGACAGGCCGAGAGAGTCATCAAATTCTGGAGGACATGTTGAGAGCTTGCGCGCTAGATTATGGATCTAGTTGGGACGACAATTTGCCGTATGCAGAGTTCTCTTACAATAACAGTTATCAAGCCAGTTTGAAGATGGCCCCTTTCAAAGCTTTGTACGGAAGGAGGTGTAGGACACCGTTGTTATGGGATGAAGTTGGAGACTATTAGTTGTTTGGACCAGATTTGATTAAGGAGTCTGAAGAGAAGGTTAAGTTGATTCGCGACAGACTCAAGGTAGCCCAGTCTAGGCAGAAGAGTTATGCGGATTCTAAACGCAAAGAGACAGTTTACAAAGTCGGAGACAGAGTATATCTTTGTGTGTCCCCACTTCGAGGAGTTAAGCGTTTTGGAGTTAAGGGAAATTTAGCACCATGTTTTGTGGGACCATACAAAGTTTTGGAACGTATGGGAGAAGTTGCTTACAAGCTAGAATTGCCAGAAGGATTGTCAGAAGTTCACGACGTGTTCCATGTTTCCTAGTTGAAGAAGTGCCATGCAGAGATGGCCAATATCCCTCTGAGAGATACAATGCCACTGGAAGCCATTCAGCTGGACAACGATTTAACTTATGAGGAGAAACCAGTGAAGATTCTCGAGTTTGCCAGCCGAGTCACACGCAGCAAGGTTATCAAGTTCTACAAAGTTCAGTGGAGCCACCGTACCGAGGATAAAGCCACCTGGGAGCGAGAGGAAGACTTATTGAAGGACCACACGCACCTATTTTCAAGCCAACTCGAATCTTGAGGGCGAGATTCATCTTAAGGGGGTAGGTTTGTAACATCCCAAATTTTCAATTTGGAATATTATGCATTAGGTCATCATTGCATATCATATTTTATTGCATTTTTGGTTGATCCTAGAAATTCTACGCAACTCAAGGACCCAAGGACAGAGTTGGGGATTTCGTTATTTTCATATTTGAGTTTCTCAAATTTTGAATAGAGTATCATTTGGTTTTAATTATTTTTCTCTTCGAATATTTCTTATATGAAAATAAAAGAGAGGGGATAAAATGACTTCTCCAAAATAAAGAAATATTGGAGGAATGATATTAAAATCAAATAAGAATTTTATTTGGAGTTTTATTGCTATTTTATTGGAAATAGGAAAAAAATGCGTTTTTCAAAATTGCATTAGAGGCCCAGATAAATTTTCACTTTGTCCGCAATATTATTAGAGGACCGTAAAAATTTATTTCAGGATTTTTGGACTCCATTTAGTATTTTTTATTAGTTTTTCTGTGTCAGGATTTATTTAAAAAACTAACCGACTTACCGGGCCGGGCCCGACCTGGACTCCGCGCCCGGCCGGCCTTATATGCCGGGGGCCCGACCCTGCCAGCCCGCCAGCCCCACCCCATCGAAACCCTAGCCGTCGCCGCCTTCCGCCGTCGCCACCCACCGCCGTCGGAGCCCCGCCGTCGGAGCCGCCCGTCCCGCCGCCCCTCCGCCGATCTCTATCTCACCGGAGGGATAGCCACCGCCGCCGGTTTTCTCGGGAAAACTGATCGTTTTTTTAAACCCTAGATCCCTTTTTTTAGATTCGGTTCGGTTTTTCGGTTTAGTTAAATAGCGGACGTTCATCCATACATTCGTTTTAATGAACGTTGTTCGTCCATTAGCCGCAGACAGCGAACGTTCGTTTGTAAGCCTGTTTGTCGCGTTTTATTTTTCCAGGGTTTTTCCGCGATTATTTTCGATCGCGATTTCTGCCCTGATCTTCGTTTTAGTTTATATTTTCACTCGTTTATCCAGTTCAGGTGATTCAATCGCCTAGATCTTCGTCTCAAAGCCCTCTTTCTGTTTAACCAACTTGAGCAAGATTTTGGTACTGTAAAATTTGACTTTAGTCCAGATTAGTAAACATATCTTGTTTCTTTCGTAGTTTAAGTTTCGTTGCTCTGTTTGAGTTGTTTCTTTTGGTAAACCGGAGTTCTTCAGTTGAACTTTCTGGTTAAATCTTCTTATTTGAGTTTTACCCGTGCTGTTAGTTTGAGTGCTTATGTATGCCTTTGTTTGTTTGCGATAGAATTCCCGGAGTTCGAAGCGTGCTACTACGAGTCTCTAGGTTTTGCGGATCATCAGCAAGGCAAGTAACACTTTGATCATACCTCTTTACTACCCAGTTTTTAAGCATTAGATCAACCCTCAAACATTGCATGGTTAGGATCTGAATAACATGTGGGTTTTGGGAAGTAGATGATGACGTAGAACCTATTGCCCTGTTTTATTATCAAACCTTTGGGAGTTACTTCTATGTTATGCTTATATTGTTATGCTACGCTCATAGACGTGGTTTGGATGCGTGTATCTATTAGAGTTGTGCGGAATATAGTGTACAAGGTAGGTTACAGTTGGACTTGTAGTTGTATCGTGTTTACATAGGATGTGGAGTCGTGTCCTAGTAGGACACTTGTATCCTAGGCCTCTCATATATAGCGGGGGTAGACACACGATGTAACCTATGCCAACATAATAGCACCAGAACGCAGGGGAAGCCGGCGGCATGTGCCGGTGTCCAGGGCGACCGGGTGAGGTATTGTAGCGGTGTCATGGGGAGGAGCACCCATAGTCAGGCCCCGGGGATGTAGCCATATCGGTGAACCTCGTTAACAAATCTCGGTGTCGTGCTCGTGTGATTGCTTGGTCCTCGGATGATCGACGGAGTGCCTCGGATTTATTCTAACAAGTGGTATCATGAGCTAGGTTCTTCGGAGAGGTCGTTGGTTGTTGATCGAGAGGAAAACTTGATTTTTAGATCAGTATCATGAAGGCAATATGTGTTGGCACGGTTGAGATCGATCGGAAGAAGTCAAGGAACAGCAATGTCAGCGAGTTATGGTCGTAACCAGATCGGATGGATCGATCGGCTTGAGCGGTGGCGGTATAACACCTGCAGAAGCGCGGCGCTTGGAAGCGGTCTTGAAGGAGCGCGTGGCTGGCCAAGCCCTGTGCGAGGCCCAGGTGGCGTGCTCGGGCCGGGCAGGCCAAAGGCGGCGTGCGTGGGATAGGAAGGTTGTGCTCGTGAACATACAACTCGCATCGTACAGCAAGGAAGGCATCATGATAGATTTGTTTGTGACAAAATGAATTGGCACAAGGGATGAGAGTCAAGGCCGTGATATGCTATCAAGAAAGGAAAAAATAAGTTCTAAAGCTACATATGTGTGATGAATCAAGAGTTTGAGCTAGCTTAGCTTTGTTGATCTGTGGCATGTTCACACGGGAAGACTATGGAGAACTTTGCTTTGGTTTCTTTGTCGGTACACGTTTGTGTATGGATGGCGAAGGTCACGGTGATGGCTTGAGTCTGGAATGTGTCTGCAGTTGGATATGTTCGACTGGGTCGGACTAGACAGTCTGACGCATCGACGCAAGTCGGTTGGTACAGAAGACGGTGGTGAGATCGGCGATGACGAAATTGGAGTGTGTTGCTAATGGGTGATCGACCTCTGGGCATGGAAACACGTGGCACAGGCCTGAGGGCTTGGCGGCTTCAACAAGACTATGGCGCGGGGTTGATTCAATACGGTGTGCACATGAGAGCTTGAAGTCGACGGGGCGCGAGGGTGGACTGATCATCTACCATGGAGTCATGTTGAAGGTGGAGCTGGATTGAGGGGCTATGGTGTAAGGATCCAGGGAATCGAAGCCTATTCAGCAAGGGGGAAAAAGCGAGTGACACGCAATTCGGACTGGAGCCCAATGGTCTGATGGAAGCATGAAACTCGTCATCGGTCGGTGATGATCGGTGGTACTCTACAGTGGGGGTTGAGTGGTGTGGTTTCACGACCCTTGAGACTCGATCGGGATAGCAGAGGCTCAACGCGGTAATAGCGGCGAGGTGTGCGGTACGCACGGGACATGGAGACGGGCCAGGGCTCTGGTGGTCATACATGTGGTGAGACAACTGCGAATTTGACTCGGAATGACTACAACAATGCTGAAATTCTTTCAAGTTTCAGACAGCCGGTCAAAAAGGAGCGGTGATGTTGAGTTCAGGTAACTCTTATGTGTAGCACCCAGTATGTGAGTTGTTCACTTTCACGCAGGTCAGTGATCGGTGTGTGATGGCGTTGGACTGATACTCTGGAAGTTGGGAGCACAAACTAGAGTAACAAGGAACTTAATTTTGCTCGAGTGTTGACCGTGGTCAAGAAAAGAAGGGACTACAAGTTGCAGGTGGAGTCACATGGAGTCTTTGGAGTAGCAGCGGTGCTCATGGGATAAGCTCAAGTTCAATGTACATGGAAGTTTGACGCATGGACGAACTCAAGGTGGTGGAGAATATTCGCCAAGGTGGAGTTTGTTAGAGTTGTGTCGAATATAGTGTACAAGGTAGGTTACAGTTGGACTTGTAGTTGTATCGTGTTTACATAGGATGTGGAGTCGTGTCCTAGTAGGACACCTGTATCCTAGGCCTCTCATATATAGCAGGGGTAGACACACGATGTAACCTATGCCAACATAATAGCACTGGAACGCATGGGAAGCCGGCGGCATGTGCCGGTGTCCAGGGCGACTGGGTGCGGTATTGTAGCAGTGTCATGGGGAGGAGCGCCCATAGTCAGGCCCCGGGGATGTAGCCATATCGGTGAACCTCGTTAAAAAATCTCGGTGTCGTGCTCGTGTGATTGCTTGGTCCTCGAATGATCGATGGAGTGCCTCGGATTTATTCTAACAGTATCCATGACAGATGTGAGTATTGTTAATTAATGGTTAACTTAAGGTGGCTTCTTAAATACACATCTGGGTGGATTGGTTGAAGGCACCCTGGAGTACCCACTGGTTGTTAGGGCACCTGGAGACTCCACTGTTGTCCTAGGATATCCCGGAGTACCCGTGTGATCATCCTACGGTTCGCCACCCAGGATCAAAGGGATCATAAGATTAT
Organism: Triticum aestivum; assembly: GCF_018294505.1. NCBI lineage: Eukaryota > Viridiplantae > Streptophyta > Magnoliopsida > Poales > Poaceae > Triticum > Triticum aestivum. The sequence goes on along the minus strand of NC_057813.1, from coordinate 321,834,601 downwards.
TCATGCTGGAAACTTCCCTGTGCTGCCACAAGCCAATATGGGCTCTGGCATAGTTGAGTAAGTTGTGTGAAGCTCTTGAAGAGGTAGACTAGCAGATGTAGTGGGTTGTAGGTGGTACTGTCTACCCAGAGTAGAGAGTTAATGCTTCAGAAAGGCTATGTCTCAATCCTCCGATCATGGATGTGTTCGAGTCTTGTGGGGAAAAGTGCGCAAACCTGTGCAGAGTGTACAAACTAATCATGGTTAGTCGTGTCCCCGATTATGGACATCTTGAGTATCTGGTTCTTGGATTATCATGTTGATCTCATCACTCTAAATTAATTTGTTGGGTTTAATGATGATGCTTAATTGGGATTGAGTTGGAGGAACCTTCTCAATGTTTATCAACCACCATGATAGTTAAATAAAATTTATTCCTTTGTTGTAGGGAAAAATTAGCTTTATGCAAAATTGTAACCATAGAGCTTTCCACCTGCCAAATATGCATGTAGTGATATCATTTATTCGGTTCATTAATTTATGTGTTACATTGCCAACATATTCCATGTGCTGACCCGTTTCGGGCTGCAACATTTCATGTTGCAGACTTTTTAGACGACGAGTAAGGTGCCATAGGTCGTTGTCATTCACTCAGATATGTCGTTGGAGTTGATGGACTCACTTTATCTTCCAAGCCTTCTGCTGTTATCGTTTTTAGATGGCCTTAAGCCATATTATTGTAATAAGTTCCCTTTTGGAGACATTCGATGTAATAAGTGTGTGATTGGAACTCTGTTATAAATCCTCAAGTACTGTGCGTGTCAGCATTACCGATCCAGGGATGACACTGATGCACAGAGACTAGACTGTTTGAGGTCTGGTCGCTAAACAGCCCATGAAAAGCTTGTTAACGGTTTGTTCCCATATAGCCCATTTTACAGCCCAGTAACTCACGGCCCGTTATGGCCTTCCCGAATTCGGCCCAACAGCATCATGTGGGTCGTCGAGTATAATACCAACCCGTTTCACTTTCGGCCCATGTATGGCCCACAACTTCTTTCGGCCCATATGAGGCATTTCGTATCTTTGGGCCCTTTAGTGGCCCGCAATGAATCTAGCTCATAATAAACAATAAATTTCTTTATACCCATTAACGGCCCATAATTCACATGGGACATTTCCAGCCCGTGTTAGCTTTCGGCCTACTAACGACCCATACATTCTTGGGCTCCTTTTTGGCCCTCAATTAGTTTCGGCCCGTTACTGGCATGTTCTCCTAATGGGCCAAATTCAGCCTGTGGTTAGAATCGGCCCGTTTGTGGCCTGTTAACCCGTTGCGCCATTTCCAACCCGTCATGTGTTCTGGCCGATTAGCGACCCGTTATGCTTGTGACGGAATTAAGCCTTTGCTGTCTTCCGGCCTGTTAACGGCCTGTTACCGTGCTGGCCTGATACCAATTATGCTCGTTTACGGTCCATGTTGGCCCATTTATCCAACGGCCGGTAGGAGGCCCATTGATTCTATGGACTGTTGGAGGCCCATTTATCCGACGGCCCGTAGGAGGGCCATTGATCCTATGGCCCATTGCAGGCGCAAGGTTACCAAGGAAAAAGAAGAATAGGGAAATAAATAAGCTAGAATAACGCTAGCCTATTAAGGCGATTACACAGATTACATCCACTGCACATCAAAGTTCGCCACCAGTGCAAATATAGGGAACACACTACACTATACAAAAATGGCTTGTTGTTTCCTTCAGCCGTTCGCTGCACGTTGAGAACAAATTTTGTATCACAACAAAACAAATTACAACTATAAAACAAAAGGAAGGTTGGCATAAAAGTTAACAGTCCGGCAGATAAATGCACCACTAGAAGTTCAGAAGCTCAGTTCATTTGACCTAACTGTTAAGTTTTCATGATGTACTATCTGATGGAGCACCATAACCTTCACCTTCATTTCTCCTAGGCTCCTAAACAACATAGCAAATTTCTGATAGTCTGGTTCAAAACCATGCATATCTTGACGACATCAAACAATGGCTGTCCTTGTTTCACAAAGGGTCCCTGTCAGGGATTGGACTTATGTCTGGAGAATAGACATAACATTGTTTTGAGCTTGCATATCTTGATCATGAAGCATTTTGGACGAGATTGCCTTAACAACCAACCCAGTATTACGCAGTAATGTGCTTTTGGCACTATTAGTGGACAGGTACGGACCCACTGCAACAAGAGGTGACATTGCGGTTATAGTTGCCTCGTCGCCTTGAGAAGGTGGCGGTTCCACCATCTGTTCCATAGTTTGTTGAAATGTTGAGTTCGTACATTAGTAGTACCAGAACAAAAGATATTAAGGAGGTAGCGAAACCAAACAGAATAGCTTCGATCTATATACATAACTTATTTTGGTGAACCCGTGTAAAATTTTAGTTATATTTTACTTCAAAGTACATAATAAAATCAGGTTCCAAACATATGACCATGTACCATGGCTAATATATTGTCTATTTATTCACATTGTATTGACAGCTAAGCATAAAGAGATAAAGTTTATAATACGGCAAGCATAGTATGACATCATTCATATCACAAAACAACTGATAACAGATAAACAGGCAATTGTAACATTGTGTGGGCAAGTCCAGCATGGAACTAGATTATAGATCAAGATCAAAGGAACATCACTCTCTTTTAAACCTTGTAAGGTGCACTGATATGCTAAGACAATTGTGTATAAAATATAAAAGAGTAATAGACATTAGCTGCAAACTATGCAGTTCAATGCACCAGTCAGAGTAAGTAGTAGTTAAAAGGCATGAGGATTAAGGACTTACAAGAGCAGCTTTGACTGGTGTAGTCATGCTGATACGGAGCATCCCTCGACTACCCGCGCCGACACTCCATCACCATTGCAAGCACCAAGAGGACCAATGACAAGAGCACATGCACGCGCCATCGAGAACGAGGTTGACTCTCTCTTCTTCGAGTTTTGTTTGGTTTCACTTGAGAATGGGATTCTACCTCAAAGAGATACACTATGCGTTCTTAGGTACATTGGAGATCATCATAAGGAAGCAAGGCTGAAGGCCCAAGCACCTGCAGAACAAGAGAAGGAAGAAGAGGTCGAGAAGAACGAGGGAGAGAAGTCCCTGGACACCCCGGGTGCCCAGAAGGAAGGACCCCGGGTGCCCGGACCCGAAGACGCGGGGAGGGGCAAACCCCCTGGACACCCCGGGTGCCCGGCCCCGGCCTGGGCCTT